>NC_066558.1:9031997-9046997 GCF_024679095.1 Eriocheir sinensis | reverse complement strand
ACATTCTAGACCTCTTCCTTACCTCTAATCCTTCTGCTTACTCTGTCAATCTGTTCTCTCCGTTGGGCTCCTCTGATCATAACCTTATTTCTGTATCCTGTCCTATCGCTCCTATACATCCTCTCGACCCACCGAGGAGGCGATGCTTCTGGCATTTTGCTTCAGCTCGGTGGGACGACCTGAGGATGTACTTTTCCGATTTCCCGTGGAATGATTACTGCTTCCAGGAGAGAGACCCCTCTGTGTGTGCTCTGCGCATCACAGAGGTGATTGTCTCTGGAATGGAGGCATACGTTCCACGTACTTTCTCTACTCCTCATGCTAAAAAGCCTTGGTTTAATCATGCTTGTTCTCGTGCTATTAAAGATAGAGAGGCAGCTCACAAAAGGTTCCAGAGCCTTAGAACTCCCACTAACTTTGATCTATACATTTCAGCCCGGAATCGTGCCAAATCTATTATCCGACTTACCAAAACTTCTTTTATAAATAGAAAATGTCAAGACCTTGCTTCTTCTAATTCTTCCCGTGACTTCTGGCATCTAGCCAAAAATATCTCCTCCAATTTCACTTCTTCCTCTTTCTCTCCTCTCCTTAACCCTGACGGCAGCACTGCCGTCTCATCTGTCTCTAATGCTGAACTCCTCGCTCAAACTTTCTGTAAGAACTCCACCTTGGACGATTCTGGGCATATTCCTCCTACTCATCCCCCCTTTGACTCCTTTATGCCTGTTATTAAGATGCTTCCTAATGATGCTTTCTATGCCCTCTCTGGCCTCAACTCTCAGAAGGCTTATGGACCTGATGGAGTGCCTCCTATTGTCCTTAAAAACAGTGCTTCTGTGCTGACACCCTGCCTGGTCAAACTCTTTCGTCTCTGCCTATCAACGTCTATCTTTGCTTCCTGCTGGAAGTATGCCTTTGTACAGCCTGTGGCTAAAAAGGGTGACCGCTCCAATCCCTCAAACTACCGCCCAATAGCTTTACTTTTATGTCTATCTAAAGCTTTTAAATTAATCCTTAACCGGAAGATTCAAAAGCACCTTTCTACTTCTAATCTTCTATCTGATCGCCAGTATGGATTCCGCAAGGGGCGTTCTACTGGCGATCTTCTTGCTCTCTTAACTGACTCTTGGTCATCCTCTCTTAGCAGTTTGGGTGAAACTTTCTCTGTTGCGCTAGACATATCGAAAGCCTTCGATAGAGTCTGGCACCAGTCTTTGCTTTCTAAACTGCCCTCTTTCGGATTCTATCCCTCTCTCTGTTCCTTTATCTCCAGTTTCCTTCCCGGCCGTTCTATCTCTGCGGTGGTAGACGGTCACTGCTCTTCCCCTAAACCTATCAACAGTGGCATTCCACAGGGCTCTCCTATTACCCACTCTCTTCCTGTTATTCATCAATGATTTTCTTTCCATAACAAACTGTCCTGTCCACTCGTACGCCGACGACTCCACTCTGCATTATTCAACTTCTTTCAATAGAAGACCATCACAACAGGAAGTACACGACTCCAGACTGGAGGCTGCAGAACGCTTAACCTCAGACCTTGCTATCATTTCCAAATGGGGCAGAAGGAACCTTGTGTCCTTCAATGCCTCAAAAACTCAATTTCTCCACCTATCAACTCGACACAATCTTCGAAACACCTATCCCTTATTCTTCGACAACACTCAGCTGTCACCTTCTTCAACACTAAACATCCTCGGTCTATCCTTAACTCAAAATCTCAACTGGAAACTTCATATCTCCTCTCTCGCTAAATCAGCTTCCTCGAGGTTAGGCGTTCTGTATCGTCTCCGCCAGTTCTTCTCCCCCGCGCAGTTCCTATCCATATACAGGGGCCTTGTCCGCCCTCGTATGGAGTATGCATCTCACGTGTGGGGGGGGCTCCACCCACACAGCTCTTCTGGACAGAGTGGAGGCTAAGGCTCTTCGTCTCATCAGCTCTCCTCCTACTGATAGTCTTCTACCTCTTAAATTCCGCCGCGATGTTGCCTCTCTTTTTATCTTCTATCGATATTTCCACGCTGACTGCTCTTCTGAACTTGCTAACTGCATGCCTCCCCCACTCCCGCGACCCCGCTGCACACGACTTTCTACTCATGCTCATCCCTATACTGTCCAAACCCCTTATGCAAGAGTTAACCAGCATCTTCACTCTTTCATCCATCACGCTGGTAAACTTTGGAACAATCTTTCTTCATCTGTATTTCCTCCTGCCTACGACTTGAACTCTTTCAAGAGGAGGGTTTCAGGACACCTCTCCTCCCGAATTTGACCTTGCTTTTGGCCACCTCTTCTGATTCTTTTATGGGAGCAGCGATTAGCGGGCTTTTTTTTATTGTGTTTTTTTTGTGCCCTTGAGCTGCCTCCTTTGTTGTAAAAAAAAAATATATATAATATATATATATATATATATATATATATATATATATATATATATATATATATATACATATATATATATATATATATGTATATATATATATATATATATATCTATATATATATATATATATATATATATATATATATATATATATATATATATATATATATATATATATATATATATATATTTATATATATATATTTTTTTTTTTTTTTTGTACAGCAAGGGAGACAGCTCTAGGGCCACAAAGTAAACATTAATAAAAAAAGCCTGCTACTGCTGCTCCTAAAAGAATCCAAAGAGGTGGCTGAAAGATAAGTCAGTTTCGAAGGAGAGGTGTTCTGATACCCTCTTGAAAGAGTTCAAGTCGTAGGCAGGAGGAAATACAGATGAAGGAAGATTGTTCCAGAGTGAGGGATGAAAGAGTGAAGATGCTGGTTAACTCTGCATAGGGGGGTGACAGTATAGGGATGAGCATGAGTAGAAAGTCGAGTGGAGCTGATGAGACGAAGAGCCTTGCCTCCACTCTGTCCAGAAGAGCTGTCATGAGATGCATACTCCATACGAGGGCGGACAAGGCCCTGTATATGGACAGCAACTGTGCAGGGAGAAGAACTGGCGGAGACGGTACAGAACGCCCAGCCTCGAGGAAGCTGATTTAGTAAGAGATGAGATATGAAGTTTCCAGTTGAGATTTTGAGTTAAGGATAGACCGAGGATGTTTAGTGTTGAGGAAGGTGATAGCTGGGTTGTCAAAGAATAGGGATAGTTGTTTGGAAGATTGTGTCGAGTGGATAGGTGGAGAAACTGTGTTTTGAGGCGTTGAAGGACACCAGGTTCTTCTTGCCCCAATCGGAAATAATAGTAAGGTCTGAGGCTAAGCGTTCTGCAGCCTCCAGCCTTGAGTCGTTAAGTTCCTGAAGGGTGGGTCTCTATTAAAAGAAGTTGAATAATGCAGAGTGGAATCATCGGCGTAGGAATGGATAGGACAGTTCGTTTTGGAAAGAAGATCATCAATGAACAACAGAAAAGAGTGGAGATAGGACAGAACCCTGTGGGACACCACTGTTAATAGATTTAGGGAAGAACAGTGACCGTCTACCACGGCAGAAATAGAACGGTCAGAAAGGAAACTGGAGATAAAGGTACAGAGAGAAGGATAGAAACCGTAGGAGGGTAGTTTAGAAAGCAAGATTTGTGCCAGACCCTATCAAAAGCTTTTGATATGTCCAGCGCAATAGCAAAAGTTTCACCGAAACGGCTAAGAGAGGATGACCAAGAGTCAGTTAAGAACTAGGAGATCACCAGTAGAACGCCCTTGCGGAACCCATACTGGCGATCAGATAGAAGGTCAGAAGTGGAAAGGTGCTTTTGAATCTTACGGTTAAGGATTGATTCAAAAGCTTTAGATAGACAAGAAAGTAAAGCAATAGGACGGTAGTTTGAGGGATTGAGCGGTCACCCTTCTTAGGTACAGGCTGTGTGAAGGCATACTTCCAGCAAGAAGGAAAGGTAGATGTTGACAGGCAGAGGCGAAAGAGTTTGACCAGGCAGGTGACAGCACGGAGGCACAGTTTTAAGGACAATAGGAGGCACTCCATCAGGTCCATAAGCCTCTGAGGATCGAGGCCAGAGAGGCATAGAAAACATCATTTTGAAGAATCTTTATAACAGGCATAAAGGAGTCAGAGGGGGATGAGTAGGAGGAATATGCCCAGAATCGTCCAGAGTGGAGTTTTAGAAAAGTTTGAGAGAAGAGTTCAGCCTTAGAGATAGATGAGACGGCAGTTGCTGTCAGGACTGAGGAGTGGAGGAAAGATGAAGAAGTGAAGTTGAGGAGATGTTTTTGGCTAGATGCCAGAAGTCACGGGAAGAGTTAGAGAAAGCAAGGTTTTGACATTTTCTATTAATGAAAGAATTGTTGGTTAGTCGGAGAATAGATTTGGCACGATTTCGGGCAGAAATGTAAAGTTCATAATTAGCATTAGTTTGAAGGCTCTGTATCTTTTGTGAGCTACCTCTATCATTGACAGCACGAGAACAAGCGTGATATATATATATATATATATATATATATATATATATATATATATATATATATATATATATATATATATATATATATATATATATATATATATATATATATATATATATATATATATATATATATATATATATATATATATATATATATATATATATATATATATATATATATATATATATATATATATATATATATATATATATATATATATATATATATATATATATATATATATATATATTAACAGTGGTGTCCTAATACAGGGTTCTGTCCTAACTCCCACTCTCTTTCTGTTCATTGATGATCTTCTTTACAAAACGAACTGTCCTATCCATTCTTACGCCGATGACTCCACTCTGCATTACTCAACTTCTTTTAATAGAAGACCCACCATACAGGAACTTAACGATTTAAGGCTGGAGGCAACAGAACGCATAGCCTCAGACCTCACTATTATTTCCGATTGGGGCAAGAGGAACCTGGTGTCCTTCAACGCCTCAAAAACACAGTTTCTCCACCTATCCACTCGACACAGTCTTCGAAACAACTATCCCCTATTCTTTGACAACACCCAGCTATCACCTTCGTCAACACTAAATATCCTCGGTCTATCCTTAACTCAAAATCTCAACTGGAAACTTCATATCTCATCTCTTACGAAATCAGCTTCCTCGAGGCTGGGCGTTCTGTACCGTCTCCGCCAGTTCTTCTCCCCCGCACAGTTGCTTTCCATTTACGGGAGCCTTGTCCGCCCTCGTATGGAGTATGCATCTCATGTGAGGGGGGGCTCCACTTACACAGCTTTCGTTGACAGAGTGGAATCAAAATCTCTTCGTCTCATCAGCTCTCCTCTTCATACTGATAATCTTCTACCTCTTAAATTCCGCCGCAATATTGCATCTCTTTCTATCTTCTATAGATATTTTCATTCTGACTGCTCTTCTGAACTTGCTAACTGCATGCCTCCCCCCCTCCCGCGGCCCCGCTGCACACGACTTTCTACTCATGCTCATCTCTATACTGTCCAAACCCTTTATGCAAGAGTCAACCAGTATCTTCACTCTTTCATCCCTCACTCTGGTAAACTCTGGAACAATCTTCCTTCATCTGTATTTACTCCTGCCTACGATTTGAACTCTTTCAAGAGGAAGGTATCAGGACACCTCTCCTCCCGAAATTGACCTCTTTTTTTGGCCACTCCTTTGACCTCTATTCAGGAACAGTAAGTAGCATGCTTTTTTTTTATATTTTTCTTTACGCCCTTGAACTGTCTCCTTAGCTATATATAATATATATATATATATATATATATATATATATATATATATATATATATATATATATATATATATATATATATATATATATATATATATATATATATATATATATATATATATATATATATATATATATATATATATATATATATATATATATATATATATATATATATATATATATATATATATATATATATATATATATATATATATATATATATATATATATATATATATATATATATATATAGGGATGTGGCTGAACAGATAGCGAGAAATATATATATATATATATATATATATATATATATATATATATATATATATATATATATTTTTATATATATATATATATATATATATATATATATATATATATATATATATATATGTGTGTGTGTGTGTGTGTATATGTGTGTGTGTGTGTGTGTGTGTGTGTGTGTGTGTGTGTATTCATATCTATATATCCATGTCTGACAGCAATAGAATAAGGCAGGGAGCACAAGGGACTTGAGGATCCGGATCTTTGTCTATCTGCACTTGATTCGACAGTGCCATACACTTGTGCTGAGCGAGTCCATAACACCATGAGCTAAGGCAGTCCGCAGTAAGACTTTTTTCAAAGACTTTCCGTGTTTCTGAACAACGCTATCAAGTTATGTGAAATTTTCCGAGATACGCATATGCATGTACATAATATGCTGTTTTATCTAGCAAGCCTCTAAATACCCGAAGTCCAAAGGGCTTCCCTTCCATCTGCAGTGCCTCCAGAGCCGTTACCAAAACTTAGGCGGCTCCACTAGAATTACTGCATCATCGGCAAAAAAGAAGGTCAATGACCTTAGTATTCCCTGTTAATGCTCTACAATGATACTGGTCCTCAACTCTGTCAAGTACCGAATCGATACAAGTGTTGGAATGCTCCCGCGTTCACGTCAAGGAAGCTGGACAACCCCCTTTCCCCCTTCCAAACTCACACACACACACATTTCACAGCATTGTCATTCCCACAATCAGCAAACCAATAGTCCTTGCAGGAAACCAACTGAGTCACAGGAGATCATACAGTGCCTCGGGGTGCACTGAGTTAAACGCCTACTTGAAATCGACATAGGCGACAAGCATCCACTGTCGATACTCACGTCTGCGCTCCACCAGTACGCGAAGCGCAAAAATACTTACCAAACGTTAACCTAGTCTGTTCAGGTCTCTGCAGCTTCAGCAGCTGGCTGTGAATTCGCATCAGCAATAAGTGGGCAAGCACCTTGTCTGGCACACTGAGCAGTATAATATCACGGTAGTTGTTGCAGTCATGACGGTCCCCTTTCCCTTTCCAGATAGGGACGACCAGATTATGAAATACGTTCATATTGTATAGGACAACTGCGGCCAGGCGCCAGTGGCCTACAACAAAACACCGCTGCGTATGTCCCTACTCCAATGGTTAATGACCTGAATTCGCATGCCATTCTTCATTCTGCGTGTGGGTGTGATCTTCCCCAGTCATTGTAAACAAAGTATTCTGGGTCTGGGTGTGCTTGAGAAAGGCGAATTACCTGAAAAGTTTAGGACAGATACGTGAAAGTTGTTCCACTCTGTTAAACAAACATGGTCTCGCTTCAGAAATCGTGCTAGATATCCTAATTTTATGAATGTCTTTCTAAGTAACCGACAATATTTTCTCTAGGTATGCTCTCTAGTAGTTTACCCACCATTGACGTTAGACTAAAGGGTCTGTAATAACGCAGTATATTTATGTCACCTTTATTAGAAATCAGTGTGACGTTAGCAATCTTTCAGTAAAGTACCCCATTTTGCAAGTAGCTTAGGATATGTTATGTCTGGCCGGAGTGCATTCCAAACATCACCACCAATTATTTCAACGTTGGGCACGGTTTTCAACGAGATACTATATACTGATCTCCCTACTGCCAGGTCTCCTCGTTTCCACGAGCCCCGCTATGTAATCTCTCAACCTTTTGAATTCCTCAGACAGATGGGGTAGTTGGTAATCTTCTGATACTCAGGATGTTTCAGGCACCCACACCGAGAGCTCCCAGGAGATTGACACCGGGCACGGCTCGAGGACCTTGTGTGTGTCTCGTCTTCACCAAGATCTATAGAAGGAGAGGTCAACTCACTTCTCGTTACTGCGCATCCTATGTGACGTCACTACGAGGTGCGGCTAAGGACCAATGAGACGTCGCCTGGATGCCTGGCGGGATGACAAAGTAACCAATGGAGAGGTCTGGGACCCCTCTCGGAAAAACAAGGGAGGGAGGGGGAGGGGGGATAGAGATAATTATACTAGAAATGGGTAACTGAACCATTACAGATTCAGTTCCTCTTTTTTTTTTCCTTGCCCCCCACCTGTCAGTCTGTTGCTCTCTCTCTCTCTCTCTCTCTCTCTCTCTCTCTCTCTCTCTCTCTCTCTCTCTCTCTCTCTCTCTCTCTCTCTCTCTCTCTCTCTCTCTCAACAGAGATCGTGTAAACCGTAGAGGCGGTGGCGTCGCCCTTTATGTCAAAAGCTATTTGCAACCCACTGACAAAACACCGGGAAACAGTAACGTTGAACATTTGTGCGTGCGAGTAAACATTGCAAAAGTCAATTTAAATATATCTGTCACTTACAGACCTCCCGGGTAATCACTCGATGACGACCTTGAAATGTATAGCGTCTTAAGGCAGTCACTTAATAACAGCGACTCACTGATACTAGGAGACTTTAACCTCCCCCATATCGACTGGGCGACACTGTCAGGTACAGAAGGCGAGTCACATAGAATGATCGAATTTCTACAAGAAAATTATCTAAGTCAAATGGTTTCTGAGCCAACTCGACAAAATAATATACTCGACCTTGTTATAACGACCTAAGATAACCTAGTCAGTAATGTCACGGTAGGAGAACACCTCGGTTCTTGCGATCATAAATTAGTGCGCGTCGACATTAGAGCTCAATCATCAGTGACTGAAAATAAAGTAAAGGTGCCCAATTTCAAAAGAGCTAACTTCGTAGAAATCCGACAAAAACTAACAGAAATGCAACCATCAGATGACGGCAACGTAGAGGAAGCCTGGCTAAGCTTTAAAAATCACTTACTCACTCAGCAGAACACATTCATCCCCTTGTGCGAGAAGCGAATTAACACTAATAAAAGCCAACCGTGGTTTAATAGCGAAATTAAACAATCAGCCAATGATAGAAAATTATTTTACAGGTTAAAGAAAGAACAAAGCACGCCCGAAAACATTAGACTTTATAATGATGCCAGGCGACGAGTAAAAAGACTAGTAGGTCAGGCAAAGCGTAGATATGAAGAAAATATTGCAGCCAACTGTAAAAATAATCCGAAATCTTTCTTCAGTTACATAAACAACAGAAAGGCCATCAAAAGTGGTATTGGACCTTTAACAAACAGCGACGGTGCACTAGTGACTGACAGCCAGCACATTGCAAACCTCTTAAACAATTACTTTTCCTCAGTGTTTAATACTAACAATCTTCCTCTCGCTACCATCAACACCAGTACTATTGTAAATCTCGAGCATGCATTGCCTAATTTTGAAATAACAACCGATGAAGTCCTTAAAGCTCTCCATTAACTTAAAACAAATAAAAGTCCCGGACCCGACAAAGTATATCCTATACTGCTTAAAGAAACAAAGAGCGAAATACTCTCCTCCCTCACTACCGTATTCAATATGTCCTTGCGATAAGGCATCGTCCCTTCGGATTGGAAAAAGGCTAACGTGACACCGATTTTTAAGAAAGGAGACAAAAAAATACCAGGTAACTACCGACCCATTAGTCTAACTTCAATTGTAGGTAAGCTACTCGAGAGCATAATTAGAGACAAAATTGTGAGTTACCTCGAAAGCCACTCATTAATTGGGGATTCACAACATGGCTTCAGTAACAAAAGATCCTGCCTGTCAAACCTACTGACCTTTTATAACGATCTCTTCTCAATTTATGACGTAACCAAATCAGTGGACGCAGTCTATCTTGATTTCCAGAAAGCGTTTGATAAAGTCCCACATCATAAATTACTTTATAAATTATAGCAAATAGGCATTGACGGTCAAGTAAACCAATGGATCACGAATTGGTTGAGCAACAGACAACAAAGAGTTGTGATTGACGGATTTAACTGAGAGTGGGCGCCGGTCACTAGTGGCGTCCCTCAGGGCTCGGTTCTTGGCCCGGTGCTCTTCATTATTTACATCAACGATGTGGATGTTGGACTCAATAATCGCATAAGTAAATTTGCAGACGACACAAAGATTGGTAACTCGGTTCTCACTGACGAAGACAGGCAAAGCCTCCAAGAGGATTTGCACAAAATTTCAGCTTGGTCGGAAAAATGGGAGATACCCTTTAAAGTAGACAAGTGCCAGGTTCTTCAAGTTGGAACAAAAAATAAGAAGTTCGATTACGAAATACGCGGCGTTAAACTCACAAGCTTTCAATACGTTAAGGACCTGGGGATTAAAATCGCGTCAAACCTCAAATTCTCACATCAATGCATCGATGCAGCAAATAAAGCGAACACAATGTTGGGCTTCATTAAAAGAAACTTTTTATTCAAGAATAAAGATGTAATACTTCCGCTCTACAATAGTTTAGTCAGACCCCACTTGGAATATGCGGTACAGTTTTGGTCTCACCACCATGCAAAGGACATTGCTAAACTAGAAGGTGTTCAGCGTCGAGCAACAAAAATGACCCCTTCCTTGCGCAACAAATCCTACGAAGAAAGGCTTTCCACCCTTAACATGTTCTCTCTTGAGAAACGTCGCCTCCGAGGAAAACTGATCGAATGTTTTAAAATACTTAATGGTTTCACGAATGTAGACAGAACAAAATTGTTTATGATCGATAACACTTTGCGAACGAGGAACAATGGCACAAAACTCAAATGTAGACAAGTAAATTCAGACTGCACCAAATTTTTCTTCACCAACGTTGTAGTGCGAGAATGGAATAAGCTACCACCATCAGTGGTCCAGTGTAACACGATTGACTCCTTTAAAAACAAGCTCGACCGTCACTTCCTTGAACTTAATATTAACTAGAGTAGAAAAGCAACGTTTTGGAGCCATCTGATTAATGTAAAATCACTTTGGTTTAAGGACAGACCACCTAGTCTGGACCATGGGGTCTGTGTGGTCTGATTTTCTATGTAAATTCTATGTAATTCTCCTTATACTACTTCGAGTAGTTATAGGTAGGGAGGGACCTTGCATATATCGTATTTATTTCTAGTTAGGTTCTGATAATTTTTTTTCAATCCAATGTTTTCGCTCCACAATACTACTCGTGAGCACTTGTGATTCATTCACCTTCTGCTTTCTCTGTCTTTAAAACTGTTAACTATTACATTTAAATCTCCAGCCGTATTTGTACCAACTGAGCAACTCTCAAATTCATCTCATTCATCTAGGTGAGGTGAGGGAGGGAGGGAGGAAGGGTGAGGTGTGAATTTAATGTAAATGCATTTTTGTTTTCGGTGTAAGAATAACTATACTAAAACATAATACGACTGACAGAAATTAATCAACACTTATATCTACTAGAAAGTAGGTATACGGTCCCTGAAAGTCAAGGTCAAGACCAAGATTGCCCAATCCCCATCAAACGTAGCATCCTCGTGTGATAAGTACATGTCATGTTCGCACAGCAGCTGCGCGAAAGTCACCGCCGGAAGGTCTGGGTCCCGACCAAAATCGTTCAACTCCTGGCAGGATCTATCTACTTGCTCAAGCCACGAATTCCGTGAGCGTCCCCTTGGCTTCCTCCACTCAGGATTGTCTCTTACAGAGACAACCCGATGAGAAGGGTCAGCTTCTGAGTAACGTGCCACGTGTCTGTGTAGCCGGAGTTGACGTTGACAGACTATGCAGGTAATACGTATATGTGGATCAGTCTCACGGAGTAATCGCCGGTTTGACACAAAGTAATACCAGCGATATCCCATGATTCTGCGTAGACATTTAGTGTCCATGTCTCACAATCATAGAGTAAGACAGGAAGAACAAGGGACTTGAAGATCCGAATCTTGGTCCCTCCACATAGGTATCGACAACGCCATATAATCGTGCTAAGCGAGTCCATAACACCGTGGGCCAAGCCAATCCGCCGTTAGACTTCCTGGCGAGACTCACAAATGTTCTAAACTGCGTTATCAAGGTATGTGAAATTTTCCGAGATCTCAATGTTCTTGCCACACGCATGTACAGACTGTACTGTTTGATTTAGCAAGCCTCCAAACACCAGTACCTTGGTCTTGGCCCAGGAGACCTGAAGTACCAAGGGCTTCGCCTCCTCGTGCAGTGCCTCGAGAGCCATTACCCAGTTATGGCATTATCCGTTATAGCAAATCAATATTTTATATTGTAACGAGCATCTTAATTTCCCATTCTTATGCTTTTGGTTACGAGCAAAAGAACTTAGAACATTTAGCTTTTCCTGAATATTTACTATAATTTTGAAGGTGGCGTCACTTACAGTTTTATGATTAATCAGTAAAATAACCGTTTGGTGACCATTTACATGGAAGGAACAGGAAGACGCACTCTGGACCATTTTTCTGGTCGAGAATTGTGCTCCACTTCGTTGAGTCTTCCAAACATAGTTGCTTTAATAATGAATGAATGAAGCCAGTCTCTTTGGAACGGATTGCACTGGTTGTACAAATGATCTTTGGAGTCCAAGAACCAGAGAGAGAGAGAGAGAGAGAGAGAGAGAGAGAGAGAGAGAGAGAGAGAGAGAGAGAGAGAGAGAGAGAATTACATAGAATTACATAGAAAATCAGACCACACAGACCCCATGGTCCAGACTACGTGGTCTGTCCTTAAACCTAAGTGATTTTACATTAATCAGAAGGCTCCAAAACGTTGCATTTCTACTCTAGTTGATATTAAATTGAAGGAAGTGACGGTTGAGCTTATTTTTGAAGGAGTCAATCGTGTTACACTGGACCACTGATGGTGGAAGCTTATTCCATTCTCGCACTACAACGTTGGTGAAGAAAAATTTGGTGCAGTCTGAATTTACTTGTTCCTCGTGCGCAAAGTGTCATCGATCATAAACAATGTTGATCCGTCTACATTCGTGAAACCATTAAGTATTTTAAAACATTCGATCAGTTTTCCTCGGAGGCGACGTTTCTCAAGAGAGAACAAGTTAAAGGTAGAAAGCCTTTCTTCGTAGGATTTATTGCGCAAGGAAGGGATCATTTTCGTTGCCCGACGCTGAACACCTTCTAATTTAGCAATATCCTTTGCATGGTGGGGAGACCAAAACTGTACCGCATATTCCAAGTGGGTTCTGACTAAACTATTGTAGAGCGGGAGTTTTACATCTTTATTCTTGAATAAAACGTTTATTTTAATGAAGCCCAACATTCTGTTCGCTTTATTTGCCGCATCGATGCATTGCTGTGAGAATTTGAGGTTTGACGCGATTTTGACCCCCAAGTCCTTGACGCATTGAACGCTTTTGAGTTTAACGCCGTGCATCTCGTAATCGAACTTCTTATTCCTCGTTCCAGCTTGAAGAGCATCTCCCATCTATCCGACCAAGCTGAAATTTTGTGCAAATCCTCTTGGAGGCTTTGCCTGTCTTCGTCAGTGAGAACCGAGTTACCAATCTTTGTGTCGTCTGCAAATTTACTAATGCGGTTATTGAGTCCAGCATCCACGTCGTTGATGTAAATAATGAAGAGCACTTGGCCAAGAACCGAGCCCTGAGGGACGCCACTAGTGACCGGCGCCCAATCTGAGTTAAATCCGTCAATCACTATTCTTTGTTGTCTGTTGCTCAACCAATTCGCGATCCATTGGTTTACTTGACCGTCAATACCTATTTGCTTTAATTTGTAAAGTAATTTATGATGTGGGACTTTATCAAACGCTCTCTGGAAATCAAGATAGACTACGTCCAGTGATTTCGTTACGTCATAAACAGTGAAGAGGTCGTTATAAAAGGTTAACAGGTTTGATAGGCAGGATCTTTTGTTTCAGAAGCCATGTTGTGAGTCCCCAATTAATGAGTGGCTTTCAAGGTAACTCACAATTTTGTCTCTAATTATGTCCTTAAGTAGCTTACCTACAACCGAAGTTAGACTAATGGGCCTGTAATTACCGGGTACTTTTTTGTCTCCTTTCTTAAAAATCGGTGTCACGTTAGCCTTTTTCCAATCTGAAGGGACGATGCCTTGTCGCAAGGACATATTGAATACGGTTGTGAGGGAGGAGAGTATTTCGCTCTTTGTTTCTTTCAGCAGAGTTGGATATACTTTGTCAGGTCCAGGACTTTTATTTGTTTTAAGTGATTTGACTTCATCGGGTTTTATTTCAAAGTTAGGCAATGCATGCTCGGGATTTACATTAGTACTGGTGTTGGTGGTAATGGTGGGAGGACTGTTAGTATTAAACACCGAGGAAAAGTAATTGTTTAATAGGTTTGCAACGTGTTGGCTGTCAGTCACTAGTGCACCGTCGCTGTTTATTAAGGGTCCAATTCCACTTCTGATCGCCTTTCTGTTGTTTATGTAACTGAAGAAGGATTTCGGATTATTTTTACAGTTGGCTGCAATATTTTCTTCATATCTACCCTTTGCCTGACGCACTAATCTGTTTACTCGTCGCCTGGCATCATTGTAGAGTCTAATGTTTTCGGGCGTGCTTTGTTCTTTCTTTAACCTGTAAAACAATTTTCTCTCCTTGACTGAGTGTTTAATTTCGCTATTAAACCAAGGTGGGCTTTTATTAGTGTTAATTCGCTTCTCGCACAAGGGGACAAATGTGTCCTGCTGAGTGAGTAAGTGATTTTTAAAGCTTAGCCAGGCGTCCTCTACATTGCCGTCATCTGATAGTTGCATATCTATTAGTTTTCGTCGGATTTCTACGAAGTTGGCTCTTTTGAAATTGGGCACCTTTACTTTATTTTCAGTCACCGATGTTTGAGCTCTAATGTCAACGCGCACTAGTTTATGATCGCAGGAACCGAGGTGTTCTCCTACCGTGACATTACTGACTAGGTTATCTTAGGTCGTTATAACAAGGTCAAGTATGTTATTTTGTCGAGTTGGTTCAGAAACCATTTGGTTTAGATAATTTTCCTCTAAAAATTCGATCATTTTATGGGACTCACCTTCTGTACCCGACAGTGTCGCCCAGTCGATATGGGGGAGGTTAAAGTCTCCTAATATCAGTGAGTCGTTGTTATTAAGTGACTGCCTTAAGACGCTGTACATTTCAAGATCGGCATC
>NC_066558.1:8948013-8953013 GCF_024679095.1 Eriocheir sinensis | reverse complement strand
GACGAAGACAGGCAAAGCCTCCAAAAGGATTTGCACAAAATTTCAGCTTGGTCGGATAGATGGGAGATGCCCTTTAACGTAGACAAGTGCCAGGTCCTTCAAGTTGGAACAAGGAATAAGAAGTTCGATTACAAAATGCGCGGCGTTAAACTCAAAAGCGTTCAATGCGTTAAGGACCTGGGGGTCAAAATAGCGTCAAACCTCAAATTCTCACAGCAATGCATCGATGCAGCAAATAAAGCGAACAGAATGTTGGGCTTCATTAAAAGAAACTTTTTATTTAAGAATAAAGATGTAATACTTCCACTCTACAATAGTTTAGTCAGACCCAACTTGGAATATGCGGTGCAGTTTTGGTCTCCCCACCATGCAAAGGACATTGCTAAATTAGGTGTTCAGCGTCGGGCAACAAAAATGATCCCTTCCTTGCGCAACAAATCTTACGAAGAAAGGCTTTCCACCCTTAACACGTTCTCTCTTGAGAAACGTCGTCTCCGAGGAAAACTGATCGAATGTTTTAAAATACTTAATGGTTTCACGAATGTAGACAGATTAACATTGTTTATGATCGATGACACTTTGCGTACGAGGAACAATGGCGTAAAACTCAAATGCAGACAAGTAAATTCAGACTGCACCAAATTTTTCTTCACCAACGTTGTAGTGCGAGAATGGAATAAGCTTCCACCGTCAGTGGTCCAGTGTAACACGATTGACTCCTTCAAAAACAAGTTCGACCGCCACTTCCTTCAATTTAATATCAACTATAGTTGAAATGCAGCGTTTTGGAGCCATCTGATTAATGTAGAATCACTTAGGTTTAAGGACAGACCACCTAGTCTGGACCATTGGGTCTGTGTGGTCTGATTTTCTATGTAAATCTATGTAAATCTACCTCATCCACATATCTACAAAAAGGAACAATTACCAAGGGCTCACTTGTTCAGGTCTACTGCCTTCAAATCCCGCGCGATTTCCCCTATTCTTTTCTCTTTCTTTATCCATGCATGTCCTTTTTTTTCTCCTTTATATAATTATATGCCTCAATTTTTCTCCAACTTCTATGCCACATAACTACCCATCTTTCTTACTCATCTATATTTTTCTTTTTATCTCTTATTCTATTCTTCCACACATGTATTTCCGCTTTACATCTCATTCCTTCATCTTCTCTTTGCACCAAATTTGTTCTTTTTCATTTCTCCTTCCTCTCTACTGACCTCTTATAACGACCTCTTCTCAGTTTATGACGTAACCAAATCACTGGACGTAGTCTCTCTTGATTTCCAGAAAGCATTTGATAAAGTCCCACTCCATAAATTACTTTATAAATTAAAGCAACTAGGTATTGACGGTCAATTACACCAATGGATCGCGAATTGGTTGAGCAACCGAGAGCAAAGAGTGGTGATCGGTGAATTTAACTCAGAGAGGGCGCCTGTCACTAGTGGCGTCCTTCAGGGCTCAGTTTTTGGCCCCGTGCTCTTCATTATTTACATCAACGATGTGGAAGTTCGAATAAAAAATCTCACTAGTGAATTTGCAGACGACACAAAGATTGGTAACTCGGTTCTCACTGACGAAGACAGACAGCGACTCCAAGAAGATTTGCATAAAATTTCAGCTTGGTCTGATAGATGGGAGATGCCCATTATTATAGATAAGTGACAGGTCCTTCAAGTTGGAACAAGAAATAAGAGGCTTGATTACGAAATGCGTGGCGTCGCACTCAAAAGCGTTCAATGCGTCAAGGACTTGGGTGTCAAAATCGCGTCAAATCTCAAATTCTCACAGCATTGCATCGAGGCAGCAAATAAAGCGAACAGAATACTGGGCTTCATTAAAAGAAACTTTCTATTAAAAAATAAAGATGGAATAATTCCGCTTTACAATAGTTTAGTCAGACCCTACTTGGAATATGCGACACAGTTATGGTTTCTCCACGATGCAATGGACATTGCTAAATTAGAAGGTGTTCATGGTAGGCGGTGGCTGAACAGATAGCATGACGGCCCCGCGTTCAGGAGGACGCGAGTTCAATCCCCGACCGGTGCCACCAAGTTGGGATTTTTCAGCCGCCGCCGAGTGGCTTAAAACTACCCACATGCTGTCCAGAAGACCACCTATCAACCCGGACTCTACATTCTAGGATTAAAGATGAGCTCCGGGAGGGCAGCATGAGCCAGTGCAAGATGGCGCCACTATAAACACTCGCCTGCGCCAGAACGGGCTGGGCCGACCATCAGGACCCACCGGAAAGAAGCCTTGGACCGACCATCAGGATCCACCGGGAAGAAGCCTACCGGCGCAATAGGCAAAGACTTAAAAAAAAAAAAAAAAAAAAAAAAAAAAAAAAACGTCGGGCAACAAAAACGATCCGTTCCTTGCGCAACAAACCCTACGACGAAAGTCTCTCAACCCTTAATTTGTTCTCTCTTGAGAAACGTCGCCTGCGAGGAAAACTGATCGAATGTTTTAAATTAATTAATGGCTTCACGAATGTGGACAAAACAAAACTGTTTATGACTTTATGATCGATGACACTTTGCGGAGGAGAAATAATGGCACAAAACTTAAATGTAAACAAGTAAATTCAGACTACACCAATTTTTTCTTCACCAACGTTGTAGTGCGAGAATGGAATAAGCTCCCACCTTCAGTGGTCCAGAGCAACACGATTGACTCCTTTTAAAAACAAGCTCGACCGACACTTTCTTCAACTTAATATTTACTAAAGCAGAAATGCAAAGTTTTGGAGCTATCTGATTGATGTAAAATCACTTAATCTTAAGGACAGACCAACTAGTCTGAACCATGGGGTCTGTGTGGTCTGAATTTCTATGTAAAAAAAAACTTCTTCCTCTCCTTTCATCCTCTTTCCTCTGTTCGTTCGCCCTGTCTCCTCTCCCAACCATTTTCTCTTACGTATTTGCTTTCTTCCAGTTCCACTTCTATATTAAATACATTCTTCTATCCATTTGTATCTTTACGAATGTTTTTTGGTTTCTAATTTTCTCCTCTGGCTTCTCATTGCAATGTTTCTCTTCCTCCTTGGAGAGGCGGTGGCCGAGTGGTTAGCGTGCTGGCGTGGTGAGCCCGGGGATCGATGCACGCTGATACTTTGCAACCATCGTCGAGTGGTGGAAGATAACCCACATGCTGCCCACATCTTCAATCAACCTTAACTTCAGCGAATTTGGTCAAGAAGACCACCGGGGGTTAGCACGAGCCAAACAAGAGTAATGTATCACGGCAGCCACTTTAAAGAAAATCCAATTTCTCTTTCTTTCTCCTATCCATCCATCCATCCATCCATTCTTTTTTTCATCATCTATTTTCCATTCTTGTATCCCCCTACATTTCCCTACCATCAACTATGTTTTTAATATTTTTATTTACATTCCATTTATATATATATACATATATATATATATATATATATATATATATATATATATATATATATATATATATATATATATATATATCTATATACCTTTATTTCACTTCTCCCTCCTTTACCCTTCATCAAGATATTCTCTCTCTTTCTCCGTCCGTTCACTACCATCCTTACTATTTCTTCTTCCCATTCCCTTCTTTCTTCCTCTGGCAACATCTTCAGAGCCCTATAGGGATGAAGTACGTTTCTCTCCCTCCCACCACACAAAAATAATCTTCCTTGCCCCCCCCCCCCCCCATTGAGTTCTTTCCCTTCAATTTCCTCTCGTCTCTACTACCTGGATTTTTTTTCCTTTCCTCCATTTATTTTTCGCTTCTGCCAGTGGCGCCGGTAGGCTTTCTTGTTGGGGCCTGATGGTCAGCCCCAGCCCGTTATGGTGCAGACAAGTGTTTAGAGTGGCGTCATCTTGCTTGGCTCATGCTACCCCTCGGAGCTCATCTTTGATCCTCTTTTAGAGAGATAATGTAGAGTCCGGGTTGATAGATGGTCATGTGGGTTGTCTTAATCTACTAGGCAATGACCGAAAAAAAAGAAAAAAAAGCCAGCGGCGGCGGGCGGAACGCGAACCCGCGTTCTCATGCACAAGGCGCCGGAACGCTAACCACTCAGCCACCGCCTCCCCATACTTTTTATTGTATACTATTCACCACCTCTTCCTTCCCTTCCTTTCTCTTCTCACCAGCACTTTCATCATTGGGTTTCCTTCCAGTCTTCTGTCTTCTCTCTGCACGTCTGTCCTGGTTTACTTTCTTCTCTACTTCCGTCTTTACATATCCAAGCCACTTCCGCTTTCCCTCCCTACCTCCTGCTTTCACTACTCTCTTCGTCTTTATTTTATGCTTTTCAATCCCTTCTCTTCTTCAAACTTAACAATATTCACAACCCTTTGATTCTTCTTACCACAACACCCATTCCGTTTTTCTTTCTCAGTTCCCACCATCTCATTCTCACTTTATTCTCGTCTATCTTGCTTTCCTTTCTTTATGACTTCTTTCTTTATCCCGTCATTCCACACAACAGTTTTCCTTTTCTACTTCCATATGTATGCCTTCTCTTCTATTTTGTATCATCTACTAATGCCACTTCTTTCTCCTAACCTTTCCTCCATGTCTATGTTGCTTTCCTTTCTTTATAAACGGGTATTTACTTGTTTCCACCCTTCCTCGTCGCATGATGTCCCCGATCTCAACTGTTCATTATTCACTCAAAATATGGTGATTCCTGATCGTCTAATCCCAATTACCTTAATAGATTTAGGGGAGGTTATGGCTGGATGGTCAGCGTGCTGGCGCGGTGTCTAGGGGCCAGTTCGACAGTCCGACACAGAGCCATTGTTAGCGCCCAAATCAAACTATATTCTCCACAGTGAACCGTTAATTCTACTCAACATCAGATACTAAAGAGATATCCTGTGGGTTTCCTAAAATTTCTTCCTTTTTACATCAACGCCAAACACTATACAAGGAATTTTCGTCGTATTTTGTGTTTGGTTGGGAAGCTTACAAACTTGCTGCACTGAGACTGTAAAACTGGCCCTAGG
>NC_066558.1:8908013-8945513 GCF_024679095.1 Eriocheir sinensis | reverse complement strand
AGGGGAAGTAGGCGGCGGCGGCGGCGGCGACGGTAGTCCCACCGGTTTCAGTTTCTTGAGAAGTCGTTCGTGTGGTACCCTGTCAAAGGCCTTCTGAAAGTCTAGATAGATAACATCGCTGGGAATGTGATCTTATCCCAGTTTTCATATATACCTTGGAAGAAGTCCAGTAAGTTGGTTAAGCATGAGCGCTTATTCCTGAAACCGTGCTGGGCATTGGAAATGATAGGAGGAAACATGGAAACATGGACTAGCAGGCAGCAGAAAGCCTTTTGGCTCATTACTAGGCTGCCTGCGTTCAGTGATTTAATCAATCCGTTTGCCATAGGAGTGGCTTGCAGGGAAGGATTAAAACACTTGTGTATCTACTCTTGGGAATGTTCAGTTCACTCCCGATGCAGCAAAGTAGCGATCAATGCGTTTCTTGAAGGAGTTGATGGTCTCTGCGCTAACCACTTCTGCAGGAAGGCTGTTCCAGTGGCGAACAACTCTATTCGAGAAATAACTCCTGCCGATGTCGGTATTGCATCGCTTTGCTTGAATTGATTTTCCGTTGTTTCTTGTTCTCAGGTTAGTTTGTAGCGTGAAGAGTTTGGAGTGATCAACGTTGCTGAACTTGTTCAGGTACTTGAAGACTTGTATCATGTCTCCCCGCAGTCGTCTCTTTTCCAACGTGAAGGGGTTGAGTCGCTCGAGTTGCTCTTCATAGGGCTTCGTCCTCAGTGATGGTATCATCTTCGTGGCGCGGCGCTGTACTCTCTCAAGTAACTCAATGTCTTTCCTGTAATTAGGAGACCAGAATTGCACGGCGTATTCCAGGTGGGGCCTTACCAGCGAATTATACAAGGATAACATAACTCCCGGCGTCTTGTATTCGAAGTTCCTCGCTATGAACCCAAGCATTGTATTGGCTTTCTTACAGGCGGACTTGCAGTGTTTTGTTTGTTTCAAGTCACTGCTGATGGTGGCCCCGAGGTCTCTTTCCTCTTGCACAACATGCAGTGGTTCGCCACCCATGTGGTATGTGTAGTTGCTATTCCGGGATCCGATATGCATTACTTTACATTTGGTAGTGTTGAAGGACATCTGCCAGTTTTCTGACCACCGAGTGATCTGGTCCAGGTCTCTCTAGATAATTTCGTAGTCTGCCGTTGTGAGGGCCTTCCCACCCACCTTTGTGACGTCGGCAAACTTTGAAAGATTGGATTTTAATCCTAGTTCTAGGTCGTTGATATATATGATGAAAAGTATGGGTCCCAGCACTGACCCCTGTGGCACTCCACTTGTGACCGGGAGCCACTCGGAGGCCTGTCCGTAGAGTACAACTCGTTGTTTTCTTCCAGCGACCCAGTCTTTGATCCACGCTGTCAGATTGTCGCCTAACCCCGCCGACTTAAGTTTCTTGAGGAGTCTTTCGTGTGGCACTATGTCAAAGGCTTTCTGAAAGTCTAGATATATAACATCACTGGGAATATGATTATCCCAGTTTTCATAGATACCTTGGAAGAAGTCCAGTAAATTGGTTAAGCACGAGCGCTTGTTCCTGAAACCGTGCTGAGCATCGGAAATGATGTTGTTGTCTTCAAGGAACCTAACGAGTTTGTCTCTGATGATCTTCTCGAGGATTTTTCCCGCCACTGAGGTCAGGCTGATTGGTCTGTAGTTTAGGGCCACACTTTTGTCTCCCTTTTTGTCGATCGGAGTTACATTCGCTTGTTTCCAGTCTTTTGGGACTTTGTTTTGTTATAGTGACAGATTGTAGATGGTGGTGAGTGGCTTGAGGATTTGCTGCTTGAGTTCCTTGAGTAGCCTGGGTGACAAGTCGTCGGGTCTAGTGGACTTGTTTGTCTCGAGTTTGCCTAAATACTTTTTCACATCCCGTTCGTCGATTGTGCCAATTTCTAGGGGAGTGATTCCTATTGGTGGGGTAGGGCCCTCGGGTACGGACTGGGTATTCTCGACCATGAACACAGACGCGAAGTTTCTGTTTAGGATTTCGACCATTTGTCTACTGTCCTGTGTTAGTACGTCACTTTCATCTTTTAGGGGACCGATATTGCTTTTAGTCTTCTTTTTGGTTCTTATATACGTGAAGAACTTTTTCGGGTTGGACTTGGCTTCGCGTGCAATTTGCTTTTCTTAGTCGCGTTTACGCTGGCGAATGAGTGTTCTGCAAGCTCTGAGGCTTTGGTGGTACTGTTCGCGTGCCTCGTCAGTGCTGTTTTCCTTTAGTAAGTTGTATTTTCTCTTCTTTAAATCAATCGCCTGTCGAACTTGGGTAGTCATCCATGGTGGGCTTGTGGCATTATTTGCTCTCCTTGTCCTCATGGGAACAGTTGTTATCTCTACCTCCAGGAGTGTGTTCTTGAAGCCATTCCACGCGCCGTCCACAAGGGTCATGGGTTCCCAAGTCGTCTGGGTTAGCCGCTCACGAGCGAAATTAAAATTGGCTCTTTTGTAGTCTGGAATCTTGGACGTGTTTTCGGTGAGTTCATGGTCTGTTCTGATCTTTAGGCAAATTAGGTGATGGTCGCAACCATCCAGTTTTTCGCCGACTTGACATTCACGTGTGAGATCTGAATCACTCACGAGTACTAGGTCTAATAAGTTATTTTCCCTTGTCGATTGGGTAACAATCTGAGTAAGAAAGGTGTCCTCTAACATTTCGAGCAATCTGTTACCCTCCCGATCTCCAATCATCGTGGTCCAGTCAATGTTGGAACAGTTAAAGTCCCCTATAATGACTGACTGTTTGTTTTGTGTTATGGTGTGAATTTCCTCGTACAGCGCTTCGTCGTCCGCTGCTTGTTGCTTTGGAGGTCTGTAAACGGTTCCAATCGTTATTTTGTTGTGCTTGCTAGTCTCCAGTTCAACATATACAGTGTCATATTTCTCTGAGTCTTCTTTGATTATTTCCACGGCAGGGTATTTGTTCTTGACGTAACAGATAACACCTCCTCCTTTCTTGTGAAGTCTGTTTTTGTAGAAGATCTCGTATCCCGGAATTGAGAATTCGATCATTAGGTGGTCAGAGGTGGCCCACGTTTCGGTGATGGCAATCACGTCCGGACTTTCTACGTCAACGTAGGCAAGTAACTCATCCCAAAGAGGAGGAGGAGGAGGAGGAGAGTGAAAAACGATGATGCAGAGACAAGCGAAAGAGGAAATGGGATACGAACGAGAAGAAAACCTTAGAATTAGCGATGAATGATGAAATTATAAAACGTGAGAGATGAAAACTCGATGAAAATTGTAGAAGAGTAAAAGAAAAGGATAGGAATAGTTAATTATATGTCAGACAAGATGATTAGGGGGAGGTGGAAGTAGGAGTAGGAGGAGGAGGAGGGGAAGAAGACGAAGAAGATGAAGAAGAAGAAGAAGAAGAAGAAGAAGAAGAAGAAGAAGAAGAAGAAGAAGAAGAAGAAGAAGAAGTAAGGAGAGGACGATTTGGAGAAGAGGAAGAAGCGGGAACAGGAAACATGGAAAACAGGCAACAGTCAGACCATTGTTTTTGTTTTTAGCAAAATTGCCCGCTCTAGTGATTACATTCATTCGTCGGGGACTTCCTTTACATGAGGAACACATTATAGCCCTTACTTTTACCAGGAACAGCATCACCTCAATTTCGTAACCTTTATTTCTAGCTCTCGGGTTAGTTTTGAGTTCAATAACCTTGGAGTGATTGACGTTACTGAACTAGCTCGGATATTTGGAGACTAATATCAAATACAATAGTAGTCTCTTTTAATCCAACGTAAGCAGGTTGATTCGTTCCTCATATAGCTGTGCCCTTAGGGATAGTATGATTTTCGTAGCGAGTCCCTGCACTCTGGAGTAATTCGATGTTACTGTAGGTAAGGGACCAACTACACTGCGATCTTGCTGAGTGCACGCCTCCACTCTCTTGCGGCCTCGCTGCACACGACATTCTACTCTAGCTCGTCCCTATGCTATTCAAATCCCGTATGAAAGAGTTAACCACCATCTTCATTCCTTTCACTATATAGTAAACTCTGGAACAACCTTCCTTTGTCTGTATTTCCTCTTCTCTACGACTTAAACTCTTTCAAGAAGGGAATATCAAGACACCACTCCATCCAAAACTGACCTCTCTGCTTTTGGGGGTGCAGCGATTAGGGGAGCTTTTTTTCTTAGTTATTTCCCTTGAACTGTTCCCTTTAATGTAACAAATTTATAATTGTCATGACTGAAGGACGTTTGCCACTCTTTAGACCACTGAATTAACCAGTCAAGATCTTTTTGAAGTGTTTAGTAATCAACAGCCCTGAGAGGCTTTCTACTCACTTCTGTGGTATTAGCAAATTTCAAGTGTGTGTGTGTGGGTGTGTGTGTGTGTGTGTGTGTATATATATATATATATATATATATATATATATATATATATATATATATATATATATATATATATATAGATATATATATATATATATATATATATATATATATATATATATATATATATATATATATATATATATATATATATATATATAAACAGGGTCTTAGTAATGACCCTTCCGTTAATTCACTAGTCAGAGGGAGCCAGTGGAAAATTTGTTCATGAAAAAGAAGAGGAAGAATATTAATAATAAAAAAAGAAACTAAAGAAGAAAAGAAGAAGAAGAAGAAGAAGAAGAAGAAGAAGAAGAAAAGAAAGATAGAAATAAAAAAAAATGAAATAGAAGAATAAAGAGAAGATTTGAGAAAGATGAAAAAAACATAATTAGAAAAAAAATACAGGAGGAGGAGGAGGAGGAGGAGGAGGAAGCGAATAGGAAAATCAGACAGGGACTCTACTGTCGCTGTAAAACACTGGTCTACCTTGAACTGTTGCTCAAGTAATCTTCTTCGGGACGCAGGTAAGAATCTTGAGTATTATCGTACCTGTCCGTGTCACTGAAAGAAAAAAGAAGACAAAACAATAATAATCAAATACCAGGCTGATAAGTAATATATATTATTCCCTTGCCATATTTTACTCATGGTACTTTGCAGAAAATTATTGTATTTGCTGTGTCCTCATATTTTCATCGCCAATGCTACAATTCAGAAGGAAAATTGTTGGCAAATGAATACTTTTGTGACAATGTATTTCTACTGTCTGTTAAGAATGGCACACTCCTGCTAGTTTATTTATCAGTGCCCTCAGTGGCACGCTGTCTCTACCTGCAAATAAAGTGAAAAGACATTTATTGAAGTATGAGGACGAAGAAAGCATCAGTTTACATAAAAGCAGGAGTAAAACGCTAAAATAAACAAAATATACAGAGAACTTCAATATTGGAAATTACTGCCCGAATCCTTTTAATCACTTTAACACTGTACTTAACATATTTGTAACCGGCTTTCACTCGCATGTTCCAAGGAAATTTTATAAATTTACTCATAATAATATTTACATTCAAATTAACACCCAATATCTTAATTATCTACTAATGTTAAAGCTATTATATATATATATATATATATATATATATATATATATATATATATATATATATATATATATATATATATATATATATATATATATATATCGATATATATCTTTGAAAACGGTATTCTTTTCCTTTACCCAACTCGATAAGATTATTTTTCTCTTACATTTTCTTTTAAATATTCCTCTAGACCTAACAGGGATGAAAAATAAGATTTTTTAATAAAAAAAATCAGATTTTTTCTTATAATCGATTTTTTTTCACTAATTCACATTTAAATTGTTGTTAGGTAACGTATTTATTCGTGTTTATGTGTAAAACATGCTTTCTCTCTTTTGGCTGTGGGAATAATTTGGCCCAAATATGTACGAAAAGGTAAGTCATGCATACAATGAACATATTATATTTGAATGAACACTTATATTACAATGAACACATTACCCTTTAATTTTCAATATAATGCGCATTATATGCAGCGTTTACAATGCTCATTATATTTAAAATTAAAGGATTTTTATTTTAATCAGTGATTTTTTTCTGTGATTATAATCGATTCTAATCACATGATTTTAATCATGCCAACCCTGATATCTAAGGCTTCGCACAAGAACTTCTGTTACTGCCACTTCTTCCACCTCATCTTCACAAACATTTTATGCTCCTTCCTCTTTGTCACATTTCTAACAAAAGACCTTTTCTTCAGCGTCTTTTTCATTTACTTATTCCTCAAGATATTAAATAGTTCTTCCTCTCTCTCTCTCTCTCTCTCTCTCTCTCTCTTCCTTACTGACTCAACCTTCACTACCAATTTTCTTATCTTATCACTACGTAAACTCATACCATCCTTACACCTTTTCTTCATTCACCAATTCTTGATAACATTCATAAATTTTTCAAAACGTAATATTCTTTATTTTTTACTCGTCACAGCACTGCCTCCATTTTTTTATCTCCTCTTCCTTCAACATATTCACTTTTCCTTCTGTTATTAAATTCAACCGCTACCTTCTATAATACGTCTAATATCTTTACCTCTTCCTCACTGATAATTCATGTATCCGTCTCACAACACAACCTCCACTATCTCATCTTCTCGAACATATACTTCTCCTCTACCTCGTAACCTCACACCAGCCACACATCCTCTCAGCGTGGCCATAGTTGTGGTGGGAGCGACAGGTCAGGTTACACTACCCTGGTCAAAGAAGGAGGAGGCGAGGAGGGAGGAAGAGAGGCTAAGGGAAAGGCAAAATGAGAGGAAGAGAAAAGACAATAAAACGATATATATTTCGCATTTAACAATAGACGAAAGCGGAT
This sequence comes from Eriocheir sinensis, assembly GCF_024679095.1. Classification (NCBI taxonomy): domain Eukaryota; kingdom Metazoa; phylum Arthropoda; class Malacostraca; order Decapoda; family Varunidae; genus Eriocheir; species Eriocheir sinensis. Next base: position 8,938,737 of record NC_066558.1, on the reverse strand, counting down.
GTCAATTTATCATTAAATTAGTTTCATTTTTATAATTACCATTAATTTTGTTATTAAATATATTATTCATATCAATATCGATATTATTATAAATTATTATTATTATTATTATTATTATTATTATTATTATTATCAACTATTATTATCATTATTATCATTATTATTATTATTATTATTATTATTATTATTACCATTAATACTATCATTATTAATTATTATTATTATTATCATTATTATTATTGTTATTATCATCATCATCATCATCATCATCATGACAAAAATAATAAAATTGAGGCGTCGGCTCTCGTGGGACCTTTGCTCCCCTCTGCTCTACGAGAGGAAGAGATAGGTGTTGGTACTGTGTGGCAAAGCAGAGGGGAGGAAAGGACCCGCGGGAGCCGACGCCTCAACGGACTCTGTGATACGGTGTCACTTTATGATGAAGATTTCAGCGAAGGGAGAGAGGGTCAAGATGTACTCCACTTTAGCGTTAAGATAGTCAAAGAATTTCACATAGAAGGTTGAGTTAGGTGACAGATAAATAGCCCAGATGTATTTAGTACCAGAACGACAATGAAGTCAGAGAATGAAAAATTCTTAAGAGTCAAGGTCGTGAGCACGAGAGCAAGTGATGTCGTTGCGTACGTAGGCGCAACATCCAGCTTTGGATTGAAATTTAGGATAGAGATAGTAGGAGGGAACAAAGTAGAGATTACATACAGTAGCTTTAGAAACCTGTGTTGTAAAATATCAGTGAATTGTGAAGTCTTGAAGTTGGCTTGTTTCCATTTAGTATATGCAGAAAAAAAAATACGAAATAGATCTACGCATCAATAGGTGCCCGGAAATTAAAACGGTCCCAATATAATGGATGAGACGTGGTTTGGAGGCAGTAACTAAGATGGTGGGCGTGAGCTCTCACCTGAGTATCCCCCTTATTGAAGGCACCCGGGATGACGGTTTAGCGGCTTCACTTCATCCCCATAGATCAGTGAGCCATGCAGCCTCCACCCTTTCTTCCGCTATGCTCGGGTTAATAGACGCCGGAAGTAATGGAGGGCCGTAATTCCTGGGGGGCTAGGGGAGCTACAGCCCACCCAATGTCTTCTGTATCGGCCTCAAAATGACCCGAAAAGTGCTTAATTTTCAAAAGAAAATTGCCCCTCCCCCCCCCACCCCATGCCCTCTATCCCCTTCCAAAAGATCAGCCAAATTACAAGCCTGTAATGTTAGCCTTGTATAATTCGATGGTAGGACCTCACCTCGTGTATACAAGGTAATTCTGGCCACTCAGTTATAAAGAAGACAACAAATTATTCGAGAATTCAGCGACACGCTACGAAAATTATTCCACTCTCGAGGGACCTGTCGTATGAAGAACGACTTCGGCGACTCAACCTTGTTTCGCTGGAAAAGGGAGGCTTGCGAAGGGATATGATTCAGGTCAAGTATATACCTAAAAAACTTCAGTAACTACGACCATTCCAAGTTTTTTGAGCTACAAACCAACTCAAGAAGCAGAAACAACGGTTAGCGGCTAGCCAATCCAGCGAATCGATGCAATAGACATTGGTAGGAGTTTCTTCTCCAACCGAATCATATGCCATTGAAACAACTCCAGGCTGAAGTAGTAAGTGAAGCACTCATCAACTCCTTCAAAAATCGCATCGACCCTTACTTTGTGACAACAGGAGTAAACTGCACGTACGCACCCAAGTGCTTTGATCTGCTCTGCAGGCACAAAAGTGACTGTCAGGCAGATCATGGCACTAGAACAGGCAACCTCGTAATGACCCAATAGGCTCCTTGTTGCCTGTCTTTCCATGTTTCCATGCTCCCTCACCACCATCAACATATCATTAATTCTCCTCTCCCTCCCTTTTTCCCTCTACTCTCGCCTCACCTTTCCTTCCCCTCCTCGCCACCACTAATCTTTCTCAACCTCTAATTCCGACACTCTTTTACACAACTATCTTTTACACTCCTAAGCCATCTTTCCTTGTCTCCTCATCTCCTCTCCATCATTGTTTCCTCCTCTCGTTTGTAAGCCTTCCAAACAACTCTATATGGCCTGAGCATCAGGGTACGATCGTGAAAAAGGGAAGACATTGATAATCAATAATATGGATCATGAGAAGAGGGGGAGATGAAAGCGTGGGTTCAGGGGTAGAAGAGCGTAGACAAAGGATGAGATGGGTTAGGATGGTTGAAGGATAGGGGAGAAGACACCTATTCCAACTTCCCCTCCACATCGTCCTCCTTTACTTATGCTTCATGACTATGTTCTCACCCACTATTTTTCAACCATCCTGACTCATCCCACTCTTTCCCCACACTCTTTTTCTAACCCTCGACTCACGCACCCCTCACACCAAACTCCCCTACCACTCACAGGCCACTTTGTCGATAATCAATAAGCCGTCCCCTAAACTCGATCTGGCTCTGGCGCGAAGGCATAGTTGTGATTGATCAGCTTACAACGAAGACTATATAAAAAAAATATACTACGAATTGATAATACTACTGCAAATACTAAAACTACTATTACTACTACTACTACCACTAATACTAATACTAACAGAGTATTTTATTTTGGCAGCTGCCGAAACCCCTCCTAGGTAGGTGGAGAATGGGAAGGCGTACACGCATCAGACTAGCTGTTCATTCTTAAGGAAAGGTGAGGGAAGCGGGTAATTATTTGCTGGCAAAGGTTTTAGCAATTCTCAACCTAAAAGACTTACACACACACACACACACACACACACACACACACACACACACACACACACACACACACACACAAATACACACACACACACACACTATATATATATATATATATATATATATATATATATATATATATATATATATATATATATATATATATATTATTTTTACAGCAAAGGAGACAGCTCAAGGGCAAAAAAAAAAACAAAAAAAAAAACAAAAAGCCCGCTACTCGCTGCTCCAAAAAAGAATCCAAAGAGGTGGCCGAAAGAGAGGTCAATTTCGGGAGGAGAGGTGCCCAGATACCCTCCTCTTGAATGAGTTCAAGTCGTAGGCAGGAGGTGAAGGAAGATTGTTCCAGATTTTACCAGCGTGAGGGATGAAAGAGTGAAGATGATGGTTAACTCTTGCATAAGGGGTTTGGACAGTATACGGATGAGCATGAGTAGAAAGTCGCGTGCAGCGGGGCCGCGGGAGGGGGGAGGCATGAAGTTAGCAAGTTCGGAAGAGCAGTCAGCGTGAAAAAATTGATAGAAGATGGAAAGAGAGACAACATGGCGGCGGAAATTAAGAGGTAGAAGACTATCAGCAACAGAGGGAGAGCTGATGAGACGAAGAGCCTTTAGACTCCACTCTGTCCAAGAGAGCTGTGTGAGTGGAGCCCCCCCACACGTGAGATACATGTTCCATACGAGGGCGGACAAGGCCCCTGTATATAGATAGTAACTGTGCGGGGGATGAAGAACTGGCGGAGACGATACAGAACGCCCAACCTCGAGGAAGCTAAATTAGTGAGAGAAGAGATGTGAAGTTTACAGTTAAAATTTTGAGTTAAGGATAGACCGAGGATGTTCAGTGTTGAAGATGGTGACAGCTGAGTGTTGTCGAAGAATAGGGGATAGGTGTTTGGAAGACTGTGTGAGTTGATAGGTGGAGAAATTGGGGTTTTGAGGCATTGAAGGACAGAAGATTCCTTTTACCCCAATCGGAAACGATAGTAAGGTCTGAGGTTAAGCGTTCTGCAGCCTCCAGGCTAGTCATGTAATTCCTGTTGAGAAGGTCTTCTGTTGAAAGAAGTTGACTAATGCAGAGTGGAGTCATCAGCGTATGAGTGGATAGGACAGTTTGTTATGGAAAGAAGATCATTTATGAATAACAGGAAGAGAGTGGGTGATAGGACAGAGCCCTGTGGAACACCACTGTTAATAGGTTTAAGGGATGAACAGTGACCGTCTACCACAGCAGAGATAGAACGGCCGGAAAGGAAACTGGAGATAAAGGAACAGAGAGAAGGATAGAATCCGAAAGAGGGCAGTTTAGAAAGTAAGGACTTGCGCCAGACTCTATCGAAGGCTTTCGATATGTCTAGCGTAACTGAGAAAGTTTCACCGAAACAGTTAAGGGAGGATGACCAAGAATCAGGTAAGAGAACAAGAAGATCGCCAGTAGAACGCCCCTTGCGGAACCCATACTGGCGATAGAAGGTTAGAAGTGGAAAGGTGCTTTTGAATCTTCTGGTTAAGGATTGATTCAAAAGCTTTAGATAGACGGGAAAGTAAAGCTATAGGGCGGTAGTTTGAGGGATTGAAGCGCTCACCCTTCTTAGGCACAGGCTGTACGAAGGCGTACTTCCAGCCGGAAGGAAAGGTAGATGTTGATAGGCAGAGGCGAAAGAGTTTGACCAGGCAGGGTGTCAGCACGGAAGCACAGTTTTTAAGGACAGTAGGAGGCACTCCATCAGGTTCATAAGCTGAGAGTTGAGGCCAGAGAGGGCATAGAAAACATCAGTCCTAAGAATCTTAATAACAGACATAAAGGAGTCAGAGGGGGGATAAGTAGGAGGAATATGCCCTGAATCGTCCAGAGTGGAGTTGTTACAGAAAGTTTAAGCGAAGAGTTCAGCCTTAGAGAAAGATGAGTAGGCAGTGCTGCCGTCTGGGTTAAGAAGAGGCGGGAAAGGGGAAGAAGTGAAATTGGATGAGATATTTTTGACTAAGTGCCAGAAGTCTCTGGAAGAAATAGAGAAAGCTAGGTGTTGAGATTTGCTATGGATAAAGGAGTTTTTGGTAAGTCGAAGAATAGATTTGGCACGATTCCGGGCGGAAATGTAAAGATCATGGTTAGCGGGAGTTCGACGGCTCTGGTACCTTTTGTGAGCTGCCTCTCTATCTTTGATAGCACGAGAAAAAGCGTGATTAAGCCAAGGCTTTTTATCATGGGGAATATAGAGAAAATACGTGGAATGTATGCCTCCATTCCAGAGACAATCACCTCTGTGAAGGGCTGGGCACACACAGAGGGGGGTCTCTCCCGGAAGCAGTAATCATTCCAGGGGAAATCGGAAAAGTACATCCTCAGGTCGTCCCACCGAGCTGAAGCAAAATGCCAGAAGCATCGCCTCTTCGGTGGGTCCAGAGGATGTACAGGAACGATAGGATACAGAAATAAGGTTGTGATCGGAGGAGCCCAACGGAGAGAACAGTTTGACAGAGTAAGCAGAAGGGTTAGAGGTAAAGAAGAGGTCTAGTATGTTGGGCCTGTCTCCAAGACGGTCGGGAATACGTGTAGGGTGCTGAACCAAATGCCCTAGATTATTTAGGATAGCAAAGTTGTAGGCTTGTTCACCAGGCTGGTCAGTGAAAGAGGATAAAAGCCAAAGCTGGTGGTGAACATTGAAATCTCCCAAAATGGATATTTCAGCGAAGGCCAAACAGAGACAGGCAATGAGGAGAAACAGGGATTGTTTAGGGAATGACATACAAAGTGAGAAGGAAAATGAAAGGAAGGAAAAGTGAAAAATGGGCACTAAAAGGATGACCGCATTTAAAGTAATCTCTCTCTCTCTCTCTCTCTCTCTCTCTCTCTCTCTCTCTCTCTCTCTCTCCACTCAAGAGATTTTAAAGGGCTAAACCCAGCTTCCAAAGGGCACCCTCGCCTCACAAATGATCTCACAGCACTTTGAATGAAAAATACATCTATGAGTTTATAAATAAATGGAAAACGTATAATATTTTCATTCACGACAAAATACAATACTAACTGAATAAAAAAAATAATGATAAAAATAATAATATTAATAATAAATAATAACAATAATAATGATGATTATAAATAATAACAATAATAAAAATAAAAATAATAATAATAATAATAATAATAATAATAATAATAATAATAATAATAAGAAGAAGAAGAAATAGTATATAAGAAAATAATAAATAATTAGACCCTTAAAAAAGGACAGTATTTCCAGTTAAATCGAGAATAACGTTTTCATTTTCATCATTATCGATATTAAATAAATAAAAAAAAGTACCGGCTCACTGAAGTGTAAACCTCCTTAGTTAATGTCATAATATTTATCATTTTTTCTTCTGTTTTACCAAAAGTTCTTGAAGCTACTGCCTGGAAGTGGAAAAGCTAGGAGAAAAAGCTGATTCCTCCTCCAAGTTCTCTCCATCAAGGCTTTCAATCTCTCTCTCTCTCTCTCTCTCTCTCTCTCTCTTACATCTCCGAAATTCCTCCAAAGTGGAGTGGCATCTTGGGTCAGCGAATACTTTAGGCACAGTGCCACCTCCTCCTCCACGTCTTCCTCCTCCTCCTCCTCCTCTTGTCCTTATTCCACCTCCCCCTCTTCCTCCTCCATACCCGTACCGCGCCACTATCACCCACATCCACATTACATCCATCTCCTATACTTCCTCATCCTCTTCCCTTTCTCCTATTTCCCTCCTGTCCTTCTTCCTACTGTGCCAAAGACATCTCACTTATTTATCCTTTTTCTTAATACACTTCAACAGCAGGCATTGGGTCCATCGGTGTGTGTGTGTGTGTGTGTGTGTGTGTGTGTGTGTGAGAGAGAGAGAGAGAGAGAGAGAGAGAGAGAGAGAGAGAGAGAGAGAAATGAAAAGTGAGCATAGCAACTCCTGACCTTTGGTGTGCGCAATATTGCTGACCAAAAAGTCTCTCTCTCTCTCTCTCTCTCTCTCTCTCTCTCTCTCTTCTGCCACTTAAAACACTTGACGGCAGCCTTCGCAGAGCCTTACGATTTGCTCCTGCCAGAGAGAGAGAGAGAGAGAGAGAGAGAGAGAGAGAGAGAGAGACTTTTATAGATGTTCAGACCACAGTCCTTATAGTTTAGACAAGGTGGTTTATCCTTAAATCTAACAAAAACTAAACTTTAATAACTGGTTATCGACTGCATTTCTGCCTTTGAAAATAATACTGTCATGATGAAGGATGCGGCGAGCGATTTTGTTTTCAGATAAGTTAACCATCTTAAGCTTATCTAATGAAGTTTATCAATTACATTTTTATGCTGCAACGTAGAAGAGCAGTTTGGTACAGTTTGACTTTGCTTACATTTTACTTAAGTTCTATCATCATTTCTACTTGTACGTCATCGATCACTACTATAGTTAGGCTGATGTACCTGTAATTACCCGGCATTTCTTTCTCCTTTCTAAAAACTGATGTAACATTAGTTATTTTTCAATCTGTAGTGACTACGGTATGTCTTTATCAAGGGCATTATTTAAAAATGTGTGAGAGGATTATATATTACGCTCTGTTCCTCTAGTAGTATGAGAGAGAGAGAGAGAGAGAGAGAGAGAGAGAGAGAGAGAGAGAGAGAGAGAGAGAGAGAGATATGCGGCAGCATCCGTCTGTAATCGTCTCGGACTGATTCCTTGCACTGATATTAAATTTTCATATCCTGGAACATAATGCAGGGATTCTCTCTCTCTCTCTCTCTCTCTCTCTCTCCACACACAGACACACAGAGAGAGAGAGAGAGAGAGAGAGAGAGAGAGAGAGAGAGAAATTTAATGACCGGTTACAAGTTAGTCTTAAGTTTCCACTGAGAAGCTTAGTATTTCCACCCTTCTGACTCTAGGATCGTGGGGCTAGAATGCTACAACAAGCCTTCTCCTACTTCCTTGTCGTCCTCACGCTCCTGTCAAACCCACACTCACGCTTATTCCAATAGTTTCCTCTACACCAAAAAATATGTAGTCAACGTTCTCCCGTACCAATGCACGGGTTGAAGACCGGCAGCTGTATGGGCCAGACCTTCACGCATTCCTATACCAACAATGAACTTTTTAAATGGCATATTTATCGTTTCAGCGCATTTCTTCACATAATGGTGTGGTTAAAGTTAGAGAAATAAGCTCATTCACACCACCACTCACTCCACACTGCTGCAACACCATTGTAAACACAACAATGCCACATACACAGCACAAACCTGCTTTAATGAAGAGGATGGCATCACATGGGGCACGAACACACAGACGGAAAACACCAATGCAACAACACAAAACGCAACACGTCCACACCAGCACGTTCTTTGTCTCAACTCACGTCGCGTCGTTGGCAGTACTGTCGAGACAGGCAGCGGGTTGGTTCCTCTGTGTCTGCCCAAACTGTCGTACGTAATGGGAATGATCGTCACAGGAACACGGTGAGGGACCTCCGCCACCGTCCGCTGCAGCCTTTTTTCATCGGCGTGGAGAAGCACAGAGCCATGCACACAGATAGACAAAGCAGCGTACACAGGACATACTTATGACACAAGTCAATTTAACACACCAAGCAACACAGCTATCGACCGATGCACCCTGTTCCTCTGCCTAACACTCGCCAACAGCAATACACAGCACAGGCACAGAAAATGCTGGTAATATCATAGGGTAACTCCACTAAACGCCCCCTTAATTAAAGGAGGTGGAAGTGAAGGTGGAGAGGTGGAGGCAGGAGGAAGGGAGGAGGGAGGTGCCCCAGTGGAACCCTGATCTTTCCCCCACAACCTCAGCCGATGCCACGACTTAGGGTGATTTTTTTCCCTCCTGATTCTCCCTCCTTTCATTCCTCTATCCTGGCAATCCTTGACCGAGAACCATGCCTGACGCATGACTTGCTACGAGTGTGAGCTGGAGGTAAGGATGGAAAGAGTAAGGCAAGGCACGTTCCTCCTCAAATTACTCCGTTTTCTCGGTTTGGGAGGTGGCCGCGGCTGTCGAAATATTGAACACTAAAAATTCTTCTCCGGCATCTGCGAACCGTGAGAGGGAGGGAGAGAGCGAGGGTGGGGAGAGGAAATAAATAGTGATGCCACCTACGCTCGTTGTTATCAATGAATTGAATTACCTCCACGGCAATACTATGTGATATGTCGTCCGCTCGGCGCTCTCTGAACGCAAATAAGTGACCGAAATGCTCGTGATTGTAGCCTAACGGACTTCAGACGTGACGGAAGTGGCAGTACAGGCTGACTGAGGATCAACTGAGGACAGTCACTGTGAGGGAGGGCTCTCTAAGATGGCAACATTGTTCAGTTATACTACGAAGGGAGGGAGAAATATTTTGGATTAGAAGGTAAGAATTTGGTGGGAAGGAACGTACACGCACATAGGGATGTGCACTGGTATCCGGTATACCGGAATACCGGTATTTTAGTTTCGGTATTACCGCTATCAGGGCGAGCACTTCGGTATACCGGTAACGGTATTTTTATCACATCGGTATACCGCTATACCAGCATTTTTTCATCGGTAATTTTATCGGCATTTTTTGTACAGTATTGAATGCACCAACCCGATGAATATAACAACTATTCAAATCCGTAAATACAAAGGAACACCTCATATCCAGGATTCCCGCTCGCGCTTAATAATTTATTATTTTGAAACTGCATCAGTGAATATGTCATTATTGCCCCATAAATCTAAACATAACCATAGTTGAACCCGCGAAATGCCAATCCACGTAAACCGGGGGACGTTTTTTGTTTTTTTTTAATCTTTGTCTTCATTCTTCATATTTTCATCTGTCTTTGTATTTACTTGAACGTTTACCGTACGAGATATGAGTAGCCTATTCGAGAGAGAGAGAGAGAGAGAGAGAGAGAGAGAGAGAGAGAGAGAGAGAGAGAGAGAGAGAGAGTTATCTTTCACTTGACTCATAATTTCTTGTGTGTATTTATATCTTTCTTAAAATTATTCCTTCTTTCCTCATTTCTTCCTTCCTTCCTTCCTTCTTTCTTCCTTCGTTCTTTCCTCCTTTCCTTCTATAATGAATACTAATGTCTTCATATATATATATATATATATATATATATATATATATATATATATATATATATATATATATATATATATATAATACAAAGCCCGCTAAAGTTGTGGCTGGACCTCTAGAAAACGTTTCCAACTCTAGCTCGGCTTGATCATAAATACTTGACAGTGATGGGCTCATCGGTCGCCTCAGAGGCCGTTGTATCCCGCCTCAATGGTACCGCAAGTGACGTGCGAAATAGATTGTCGCCGGCACATACTAATGCCAGTTTGTATGAGTTCACTCGAACACAATGTATGGTTTGGTGAAGTCTGAACTCAGTTGTGACACACACACACACACACACACTAGTACTACACTAGTACTATCACTACTACGAAATAAGGTAATGAGGGAAATAAAACTAGCGAAAAGGAATTATTAACCGGACAAATTACAACATTTTAAAGAATCTGATTCCAGCTAGTGGTATGGACAAATAAAACAACTTTGTGGCCTGAACAATAAATCCAGCACTCTCCCATGCCTAAGTCACCTCACTAAATAAGCAGCAGCAGACGAGGTGAACCACCACTTTGCATCCATATGCCAACGCCTGCCTCGCCTAGACGTCACCAAACTGCCAGCCTACCTCCCCATGCCGACCATCCACGAATACCAGGTTTGCCGGAAGCTACAACAATGCCGAACCAAAAGGTCAGTTACGCCTATTGATATTCCAATGAAATTATTAAAAGAATTTGCACCGGAACTATCCACGCCGCTTACCTCCATCTTTAACGCCTCTTTGCAGCAAGCCGAATCACCACTTGACTGGAAAACCTCTTACGTAACTCCAGTCCCTAAGACCCCCTCTCCCACTTCCCTGGATCAGACCCGCCCAGTATCCATCACCCCTCTGCCCAGTCTCATCTGTGAGAGCTTCGTGACGGACTGGGCTTACACGGACCGCAAACACAGCTTCGACCCCCAGCAATTTGGCAACATAAAAACAACCTCAACCACTCACTACTTAATAAGTTTTCTTGACTATATTTACAGTAATCTGGAGAATCGGAAAACATCTGTAGCAGCTGTCCTTGTTGACCTGAGCAAGGCGTTCGATCTGGTTGACCACACCACCGTCATCCAGAAGGCGTTGGCGATGGGGCTACGTGAGTGCGTTGTGGCGTGGCTTGCGGACTTCCTCGCAGACCGGCGCCAGGCAATCCCCCTCCAGGGTGCTACCTCTACCTTCCTGCCCCAAACGTGTGGAGTTCCCCAGGACACCAAGATCGGACCCTTGTGCTTATTAATTCTCATCAATGACGCCCTCCAAGATACGCCCCACCGCTGGAAGTACGTTGATGACTCCACCTTCGCAGCGTCCGTCAACAACAACAACCACGACTATACGACATTGCAGACGACCCTCAACAGCCTCCTCGACTGGACAGCAGACAACCACTCAACCGTCAACTAACAGAAGACTGTGGTCATCCATTTTGACCTCCACCTCATGTCCTAACTCTGGGAGACCACGTCCTTGACGTCGTCCCCACAGCAAAACTTCTCAGTATCACAATAGACCGAAAACTCTCCTGGGATCAACACATCCCCACACTCACACAAGTCTCCTCTTTCCGACTGTAGCTACATGCTACGCCGCCTTAAATCACTAGGTTTGCCTCCATCTGAGCTCACAAATATCTAAAAAACTTTCATTCTTCCTAAACTCACATATGCCTCTCCTTCCTGGTCCTCCAGCCTCAACAATACACGAAGCAATAAACTTGAAAAAAGTACAGAAAAGAGCAACGCTAAACACCTTTTATACTAACAACCTCCTCCACTTCGGCCAGCAACTCCTTAACCAAGCTGTTGCAGTATGTGGTTTACGTATTCATTTTGGCATATATTTTAGTTTTACATACTTATAGTGGCAATTATAATCAAACTACCACCTGGAATTATCATTCCCTCACTTGAACAGGACTGTGAAGTCATCCACAGTATTTAAACTGACTGATAGTCCTGAAGCAGAATGGGTTACAAAATAATTCACTCGGTGGTACTACATTAGCACCAGAATGATGTAAATCTACAGACGAAAAAACACCCTTGTGACAAGGAATAATCGCCGCAACTAATGATTATACTACGGTTACTTAACACATATATTAACTTCATCGAGATCAAGCGACAAGGCTCATCAGTGCGCATGTTATACTGAGCCATTGGCAATTCACTCCTTCACACAGAGTCTGTGTACACCAGTTCTATACAGGGAGAGGTGTCTCAAAATTCTTCGTCAGTGTATCTCAGAATGCATGATGCTTACAGCGTTCGAGAACTATTTGTTGAGAGTGTACAAGAAAAACAGTCCAAAAAGTGGTGGTGAAGGCGAAAATACAAGTTGTTCTTTCGTGTGCTTGTATGGTAGATCGATGCAAATCGGCATGTTTGCGGTTCATGCAAGAGTTTTATTTTTTATTTTTTATTTTTTATACACAGTCATTCAAATATATCACTGAAAATATAAAATAGATTTTCATGCAATCATGAACTATCAATGCCTAGGTGCCACATCTTCGTTCACGAGTGGACAGCAGGGATGGGCAAGTACCGTTAATTTGAGTACCGCAAGTACCGGTACCAAAAACTCAGGTACCGGTACCGACAGGAGCATATTTCTTTTCTGAATGACGTTTGATATACCTAATTAAATTTTCTATAAAGAAAACTCTCTCTCTCTCTCTCTCTCTCTCTCTCTCTTAACATGTTCTCTCTTGAGAAACGTCGCCTCCGAGGAAAACTGATCGAATGTTTTAAAATACTTAATGGTTTCACGAATGTAGACAGATCAACATTGTTTATGATCGATGACACTTTGCGCACGAGGAACAATGGCGTAAAACTCAGATGTAGACAAGTAAATTCAAACTGCACCAAATTTTTCTTCACCAGCGTTGTAGTGCGAGAATGGAATAAGCTCCCACCATCAGTGGTCCAGTGTAACACGATTGACTCCTTCAAAAATAAGCTCAACCGTCACTTCCTTCAACTTAATATCAACTAGCGTAGAAATGCAACGTTTTGGAGTCTTCTGATTAATGTAAAATCACTTAGGTTTAAGGACAGACCACCAAGTCTGGACCATGGGGTCTGTGTGGTCTGATTTTCTATGTAAATCTATGTAAATCTCTCTCTCTCTCTCTCTCTCTCTCTCTCTCTCTCTCTCTCTCTCTCTCTCTCTCTCTCTCTCTCTCTCTCTCTCTCTCTCTCTCTCTCTCTCTCTCTCTCTCTCTCTCTCACACACACACACACACACACACACACACACCTGTAGAGTCACAGAAACAAGGCTGTGACACTCCAGCTTCTTCATAGTCTTTGTGATTTTTTGCGGGCAGGTGGCGCCGTCCTCTATGGCTTCGGCGGGGCACTACACGGGGTTGTGAACCGCCACCTGGGGACGAAGAGAGAGGGAAGAGCTAGGTGGACGAGAGCGAGGGTGTGGGAAGAAGTGACGAAAGCGAGGACAGGGATCGGGAGAGAGCATGGAGGTATAAGAGGTGGCATCGACATGAGCCCTGAAAAAAGAAGCCGCCGAACTGTCATTTTTAGGGCCGCAAGGTAGTGGACACATGCCAGGTGTCAGGTACGTGTTGTCAGGTCAGGCTCCCCCTTAATGGGCTCTGCCAGGCTCCCCCACCTGGATATCCGCAACTATATGGATTGATCGTAGTAGAGTCATTGTTAATTCAGATAATAAGAGCTGTCGCTAAGTCCTATTTATAGATGGAATCATGGAGGTGAGTTTTTTAAGTGTCAGGTGTGTAAGGTCAGTCTCCCCTCGATGGGCTCGGCTTGGCTGTTATGTCTGTCTTTTTAGTTGTACAAAAATATATTAGTAAAATTAAAGGTATTTATGAAATATATATCGCATCAATAAATGTACTTTGATCAAAAACACCACCATCATAATGGATGAGACGGCCCTCAAACGGGGTCTGGAGGTAGCAACTAAGGTAGTGGACGTGAGCTCTCACCCGGGTATCCCTCATCTTGCGGCCCTAAAAACGACAGTTCGGCGGCTTCACCTCAATGAATGGGATTAGCGGCCCATGTTGACTCCACCAATTCTACCTCCATGGGGGAGAGGAAAGGGAGTGAGGAGAGAGTGAGGGCAATGAATAGGAGTGTGGGGGAGGGGAACGAGAGCAATAATGGGAAATGTGGAGGAAAACAATAGCTTGCTGTGAGAAAAAAAAAAGGATGGAGAGTGAGTAGCGAGGAAAGAAAACGATGATAAGGAGCGGAGAAAAGAGGGAGGGCAGCAAGGAAAGGCAGTGTGGGAAGAGGGACAACGGCGATAATGGGGAACGGGGAGGCGGTGGTTGAGTGGTTAGCGTGCCGGCCCCGTACTCCGTGCGCTGTCCATGATGCGGGTTCGAATCCGCCGCTTACCACCTGGGATTTTTCTATCACCGCCGAGTGGCCTAAGACTACCCACATGCTATCCTGAAGACCACCCATCAACCCGGACTCGAGAAGAAGCTGTGCAGCGCAAGTGAAATCAAGAATGAGCTCCGGGGGGCAGCATGAGCCAATAATAATGGCGCCACTATAAACAATTGCCTGCGCCATGACGGGCTTGGACCGACAATCAGGCCCCAACGTAATAGCCACATGTAATAAAAAAAAAAAAAATGAGTTAATTGGACAAAAACTGTGCTAGATCGGCGTCGCATGACCCTCCAACACCCCCCCAACAATTTATATTATGCAACTAGGGGTCTGAAATGGAAAATGCTGAAAAGTAAAGATGGCGCCACTGTAAACACTTGCCTGCGCCACAACGGGCTGGGTCGACCATCAGGCCCTACTATGAAGGCCTACCGGCGCCTCAGGCCAAGACATAAAAAAAAAAAAGCTGACTGTTTATAATGCGATGTTGTAGGGTTCATCAGGGCTAACAAATGTTATTATACAATGTCATGTCTACAATGCATGGCTAAGCCAGGAAAACAACTTGAAGAGAACAACAATAACACTAAGAAGATGGACAAGCTGTTGATCGGCGTCTGCGATGTCGATAAAAAAGTGAGGATAGGGAGGAGGAGAAAGGCAGGAGTGAGGAGAGAGCAATCTCTCTCTCTCTCTCTCTCTCTCTCTCTCTCTCTCTCTCTCTCTCTCTCTCTCTCTCTCTCAAGAGTGGCTTTAAAAAGCAGAAACTGAGCGGGCAGAAGATATGTTAGTGTTGTATTTTAGCGGTGCTTAAGATTTTTATTTATCTTATTGATACTAAAACGAACTGAAATAAAAATGTGACTTCATGGGTCCATGCGCATTACCAGTGGGAGGCTACATGCAAAATTTGGTAGAAAAATAAAGTCAGAACGCCTTAGTTTTGTTTTTAGGGTTTGCCATCCTAATATCTAGGCGGTTCCGCTGACACCCGTCAAGGATACGGAGTCTATGATACATATATGAATATATATATATATATATATATATATATATATATATATATATATATATATATATATATATATATATATATATATATATATATATATATATATATATATATATATATATATATATATATATATATATATATATATATATATATATATATATATATATATATATATATATATATATATATATATATATATATATATATATATATATATATATATATATATATATATATATATATATATATATATATATATATATATATATATATATATATATATATATATATATATATATATATATATATATATATATATATATATATATATATATATATATATATATATATATATATATATATATATATATATATATATATATATATATATATATATATATATATATATATATATATGGATATAGCGGGATGAATCAATAGAGCTTTCGTTCGCGTAAAAGCGAGGCTCAGTAAGGCAAACGTACAGTACTGCCTTCAGTCCCTCTCTGTGGTATTATAAATGTCCTGTATGTGCTGCAAAGTGTGTCGGGGTTTGTATCTACATCAATATCATTACTACTTAGCTATAAGATGCTCAAGTCATGCTCCCACTCCAATACTCCGTCCAATCGGTTGTCTGAAACAAAATAATATTTTCCTCTGTCGGGATCTCGGAATATTTCAATCTCAGTTTCTGGCACTACTTACGCGTGAGGAATCTGATTGTGCCTAACAAAGGATACTTTAATCATGACTTGGCAATGTTCTCGACACAGGGAAGTGCTTCTGGTGTGCCATGAGCAGTTAAATTCCACCGACTAATTTAAGCCACCAGTGGTATGCCCGGGGGGGTATACGGGGGAGGGTGGGGGGGGCTTCGTTAGTCTTCCGAGTGGAAATCAATACTGGAATTAATCTAAATATATCAAATCTCCTGCGTGACTCAGTCTTCTAGTAGTAGGGTGCCACCACCCCGCGATCTGTCGGTCTCGACAACTACACAGGAAATAAAATCCTCACGCCCTTCCATGAAGAAAGTGTCCACGTTACCAAGATTTCTCTAGGATCTCGCCCTGGCGTGGCTGAGTTAATTTACTTTCAATGTCATCATTCTTCTCTTTCTCCTTGTGTAGCTGTCGAGACTGACAGATCACGGGGAGGTGGTAGTCTAGCTACTACTATATGAGACAGTCACGCAGGAGATCTGTTATATTGATTCCAGTACTCATTTCCACTCAGTTTAAAATCCGTCAAGAAGACTAACGCCCCCCACCCCCCGTACGCCCCCGGGGGATTACATATAATTTCTAATTATTTAACTGATATTTCAAACAAAGGTCAGAGGATGCTTATTGGATATGCATCCCTTTAGTTAAGTGTAGCAAGCAATTGTTTTGTTCTGTTACAAATCACATGAAACATACTGATAAAATATTCTAAAGGATTATGAGTAAATTATTAGAAATGCAATCTCTACTCGCGTGCATATTATAGCTATAGTGACTGTCATGGATCACATGGCTGCATCTTGTGTAACACTATCGTTAACTTATACACGGATACAATAAACACAAATTGTTTGTTTATAGTGTGGACACTCCGTACACCAGAGTCGGACTGAGGTGCTTGAGGGGGCCGTGCCATCTAGTGGCTAGAGGGGGCCCGGGCCCACATAAGCTAAAGTTACTGTCATTATTATATGAATTAGCATGAGTTAAGTCCAGGGCCCAGGGACCCATGTACCTTGGGGGGTCCATGTGCCATTGGCACACGGGCACATAGACCAGTCCGACCCTGCCGTACACCAAGGCACGGATCATCCATACGATGTCATCTACATCAAGCACTCATGTCATCCTGTGATATTGGAGTTCACTTCCATCACTTTATTTCATCACATCCTGAAATAGCCCAGTATTCTGTGCCTTACCAGCTTACTCTTGGTATATTTACGGACACCAGAGGTGACTAATTGGTGGCATAATAATGCATAAAAAAAATAAATAAATAAATAAAAATCATTTCAAAATTTAGCCAAGCCTCCCCCACCAACACCGCCATGGCTCAGCTGCGCACCCGTTTTCTTTACTACCTATTAGAGGGATACCATAAATGTGGCCATGGGAGCCTTTGTACGAACGTCCACATGATGTATGGTTCATCCCCGACTCACCCTATGTCTGAATTATAACAAGTGGTTACTGTTTACTGTTTACCGTTGAAGAGGTTTCAGGCTCCTCTCCCCTGCCAGCGCAGCCCTCCGCAGGGCCGTCAACAATATAGGCCTATGATGTTATCCTAAAAAAAATAATCCTCGATGCATTTGTTTATAACGTTATAGTGCATGAGTGAGTCTTGATTGTTTTCTTAAAGATTACTGGTGTCATTTCAATAAACTTGGCATCATCAAAGTCACATATAGTCATGTACGTTTCGGTTCGCGCTAACATATGGTTACCCATAATTTTCTATAGCTTATAGTAGCAACAGTATTTGTACTTTACTATCATCCGTTTTCATAATGCCCCCGGAATGATGCAATGGTAGCCTACTATACCACCATAGCTAGGCATCGACCATTACATAACAAAAGTATTAATTTGTTGCTTCGCGTTACTCATGTTGTTTTCCTTATTTACTGCTGTTTCTATAAATGCTAACACCTCCATAACGTATGATAATGTTGGAATGGGGTCCTTCACTGAGCTCGACCTGCCATCTAGTGGCCCTCCTGGAGCCTCTGCCGGAGGCAAACCTGCGGCCAGCTAGTTAGGGTCCAGCGAGGCTTAACTGACATTTCTCTGTACCACACCGGCATCATATCAGAGTTGTAATGGTGACTATTAAATAATTAATTATGTTTACACCAAAGAGGCTGAGTTCTGTAATTATTCATGTCGTTTTAATGAACACTGTTGGCAAAATAAGAGCATCCATCGACATATCCTACAACACTCCATCTTGTGGTTAATAGGGAAGCAACAATGCGGACTCGTGGGTAAATATTTCCTCCATGCAAGAAAAGAGAAGTCAAACAAATCTAACATATTGTCATTCTCTCAAATTCCTATAAGTAGTGGTTGAAGGTGTTGAAAGTTTTGCCACTCAACATTTCCTCCGCCTGCCACGCCGCTGCCTCACACACACTGCATTGCTATCTCTCCAATCAGGGTCCGGGAGGTTGATTACACTGATGTAAAACCTATCATACGCTGCTGGCGGAAAATATTAAACTTATTTCATATTTCTAACTTAAATCATAATACATGTATCTTAAGCATCTCACAATATTACATTCACTATACTAAACTTTAAAAGAACAACATACAGCATGTGACGATTGTTTCTGTGGGAAAAAGTATTTATTTTGATTTTCTGTTTCTTGCGTTTCCCTGTTTCTTTAATACTACTACTAAGACAAGTGCTTCTATACCGTAGCTACAAAAAAAAAGGTGATTTCTAAATACTAACGAAAAACTTGTAAGAAAAATCATTTGACAAAGTTTGCATGTATAACTTTTTTGGTAGTTCCACGAGTGCCACCAGATGGCAGGTGGAGCTTAGCGAAGGACAATATACAGAATTATGCTGGTGTATGTAAATAATAACAACTAAAGTCCCCTGATAGAGAGAGTGTCGAGTGCCGACAACCTAAGATTTGGACACCATATTTGGCACTATTTATCACCGCGCTTTTCAAACACTCGCACACGCTCTCGATATATACCTGTTTCACAGCTGAGCATACTTGTGTCAGACCTGCACACCTTTCCCTAACAGCCAGCTGGGAGCCAGCAGCCAGTGAGCTCTGAGAAAAGAAAGGAGAGACAATTTGTGTCTACACCAACAAGTGTCGCCAATCATACTTTATACTTTACCATAATTTAGTCACCAACCGTCGGAATGTACCGTCGGAAGGTGAAAGGAGATTATTATTAGCCTTCCGATCAATTAAAGTTTCAGTACAGGCACTCAAAAATCCACGAAGCTTGTGATATAGGTGTGTCACGGCGGGCTGCTTATGACCTTGATAGGCGGCAGCGCTCAGAGGGTACTGAGAGACTTCAAATATGTCTGGGTGCTTAGTTTTGACTGCTGCTGCTGTGATGGATGGATTTAAGAATATTATCGCTGTAAAACATTATCGGCAGCAGTTGGGGAAGTCTTTTTCTTATCTACAAGTCCCTTCCTCGAGTAAATCTTAATTGACTGCAGTGAGGAACACTGCTGCCTCCTGAACTTGATATGCTTGTCACAGGCCACGTGGCTAGCGCACTACCTAAGCTCCATCAACCCCAAGGCACTTTGCTTCCTTTCTGTTACCTGTTTGCAGTAAACTTAACCTGATGGTGAGAAAATGATTGCAAAGTAATAATGGGGAGGTGGGAGGGGGCACTGATTCCATTACTCGCCTTGTTGCATTCTTTCAACACACACACACACACACACACACACACACACACACACACACACACATGTACTGAGTCATTCCAAGGTATTATGAAGATTATTCGTTAATGATGATGATTTAATAACACTGAATGGAAATGCTTATTGTTGATAAAAAAAAAAAGTATAGTAAAACAGTAAGGCCATATAAACATGTTTAATTTTGCTTAAGGGTCAAAATATGTTTAGAGGACATTATAGAACTTCAGCATATTGTAATGACATCGATGCTTAATGGAAATTAAGAATGTGCAACCATATACATTAGAATATTAAATAAAGATGGACTTATAAGTTATAACCCTACCGAAAGGAGTTTCTAGTTAAATATCAGAAACGAGTAATAATAATGGAAACTGTTCTCAGAGTGATGATTAGCAAATATAATCTAAAAAAATCATGTTTTTACTATTTGAGTGAGTGGGTGTGATTCTATAGTTTTACCAAGACGTATGGGACCCCAGTAAAGATTTCCTTCTTTTTATCCAAAATCTTGTAACACATCCAGTCTATGAGACTGTGGCCTTGATGAGACTGTGAAATATCCATTGTGAGTCTGTTATAACAGCTAAAGCCCCCCAGCTTCCCTCATCAGCAAAGATGCCTGGACATCTGATGAACCTGAGGTGAACAATTGTTTCAGTCCTTGTAGCTTTATCTTTATTGCACAATGATTTTGAGAAATAGTACAAAGGCAGGGCGGTTATGAGAGCAAGACACACACCCTGCATATCTCGCATAAACCTGACCAACGAGATGGTTTCCTCCAAAGACGACTGACTTTGTTAGCACAGGAAATTTATATACTTTATATCCCTTCCCCTGCCTGTTTCTTCAGCCGAAAGCTAAGCAGCAAGGTATTGCTACATTGAAAAGCAGCCGTGTCAGCTTAAAAAATAGGAAAAAATTATATTCTTAATACCTCCGTTCAAAGTTGTCGCGGTGCTGGACGGCCCAATAATGGCACCCCGCAGCCTTATACTCAGGGCCCCCTATGTCAGTACTCTCTATCAAGGGACTCTAGTAACAATCAACAAAGATGCCCATCTATGCAGTACAATTTAACTACAATTTACTGAGTAGCCTAAATTGTATCACTATTAGGATATAATGGAAATGGAGAATAATTAATTACAAGCAGTGCAACCATGCAGTAGAAGCCCTAGAATATATCATGGATAACTAAAATTGTATGGGTTTCATAATATACATTGTGTGTTATTAATTATGCCACTTAAAATTATAATTATAATTATGCCAAAATCAGTGAGATTAATTTCTTAAAACATGGCCTTGGGGGGATATACTGAGCCAATACTGAATACTGGATTAATGATAGAAACTAAAACATATCCAAGATTGGAATAACATAACATCATATTAATTGGGGATACGTTTTAGAGCCAATATCACCCCATTACATAACATTGGCTTAATGATGGATGGTAAACATTGGGCCATCACAAATTTCATTGGACCAACATAATTCCAATAGCTCAGTGTTAGCTGGGGAGGGACTGACTGACTGAGAAGAGTAAAAACTGTGAGACCTGACTTGTGTCAGTACTGGTACCGGTTCCGATCACCATGGTACCGGCACAGTGCAGGATAGCCTGTACCGTTAGTACCGCTCAGTACCGTACGAGCGGGACTCGAACCTCCGCCTGTCAGGCTGCGAAGCCTGGCAGCCCAAAGCTTTAATCGACTGAGCTATCGGAGTGTGTGTGTGTGTGTGTGTGTGTGTGTGTGTGTATTTACCTAGTTGTATTTACCAAGTTGCGGTATACTGTAGAGGAGCTACGCTCGTGCCGGCCCACCTCTGCATCTACTATAAGCCAACTTGGCCTTAAATTCATGAATCGTCTTCGCGTGGATCACATCTTTTTCCAGCCCGTTGTGGAAAGCTATTCTTCTTTGTCTCTTCTACTCAACTCCTAAAACATGCAACTGTTGTCCCCATCCATAAGAAAGGCCCCAAAGATGAACTAAGTAATTATAGACCAATATCCTTACTAAATGTTTTTTCTAAGATCTTTGAAAAAGTAATGAAAAAATTCCTCATAAATTTTCTTGAAACTAAAAACATACTTAATCCAAGTCAGTTTGGTTTTCGTCGTGGTCTAAACACTTTCGATGCCTTGAGAACTTATTCAGAAGAAATCTATAACACTTTAGATAATAAACAGTCATTATTAAGCATCTTTGTTGACTTCACCAAAGCTTTTGATACAGTCAGACACGATATATTATTATGTAAGTTGTATTACTATGGAATTAGAGGTATTATTCATGACTGGTTTCAGGATTACTTATCCCACAGAACTCAATCAACCAAATTCCACACTTGTCTATCTGCATCTCTACCTATTCAATACGGTGTTCCACAGGGCAGTGTCTTAGGTCCAATCCTGTTTCTCTTATATATAAATGATATTACTTACATATTTACAAACCTTAAAACAATCCTTTTCGCAGATGACTCAACCTTAAATATTACTGGTGAAAATCCTACTAACATGATACATACAGCAAACATTGACCTACAAACCTTCCATAAATGGTGTCTGAGTAATAGATTAACGGTAAACTTAAACAAAACATTTTATATGCTATTTACTAATAAGTCACCATCAATGCTTCCGTCCCTATTTTTTTCCCATGACATTATAAGCAGAACTAATAAACATACATTATTAGGAATAACGTATGATGATACCATGACCTTCAAGCATCACGTAACAAACCAAATCCTTAAATTATCCAGGCTAGTATCTCTGTTATATCAAATTAAAGAATTAATGCCCATTGATGTTTTGAAAATGTTATATAACGCACATGTCTTACCACACCTGTATTACTGTACGCCTATCTGGTGCAACACCTACCCCACACACCTGTTACCTCTGTTTAGACTTCAAAAGAAAATAATAAGAATTATTACAAACAGTGACTACTTTGCCCACACACAACCTCTCTTTAAAGAAACAAATTCCTTAAAACTTTTTGACATAAATAAGCTACAAATTGGTATTTACATGTATAAAAAGATCAAAAGTGAAACCTCCGTGCCCTTACAGCCACAACATACTTATTTCACCCTAACTCATGAAAATTTACGTACACCTGCCCATAATTTAATACTTTTTCAACACTTACTTTCTTATTCAGGACCTAAAGCCTGGAATTCTATTCCTAATAATATCAAAGCTCTAAATTCAATACACTCCTTTAAAAAACAATTTAAAAAACATATTCTTCTCAGTTATAATTATTAAGTCCATGTATCATCTGTCAGAGAGTGTCATAAGCTTAATCAATTATTACCTTATACTATTATTATTGTATTAATACTATTACTACTTACATTATCATTTACAGTACTACCATATTATTTTCATAAATCAATTACAAGTTTTGTACTAATGATATTGTGTTAATATTATCACTTTAATTATTATTTACACTACTATTACTTTATAATTATCACAATGTTAATTATTATTATTATTACTATAACTATTATTATTATTATTATTATTATTATTATTATTATTATTATTATTATTATTATTATTATTATTATTATTATTATTATTATTATTATTATTATTTTACTTTTGTCATATATTATATGTTTGTATATATATATATATATATATATATATATATATATATATATATATATATATATATATATATATATATATATATATATATATATATATATTTTTTTTGTTACTCTCATTTTTTATATATATATATATATATATATATATATATATATATATATATATATATATATATATATATATATATATATATATATATATTTTGCACTATTGATTAAATCCAGCTCCTAAGTTTCCAGTACTGCCCAAAAAGCTCCCAACTTTAAATGGGCTCCCTGCACTACAAAATTATTGTAAATACATAATTGTATAAAGGGATAATAAAATGTTTCAAATGTTTCAAATGTTTCCCTCCATGGCCTCTTCCTGTGTCCTTATCTTCTTTGACCACTTTTTCCATCCCCCTCAGCACATTGTATACTGCACTCAGGTCACCTATTTTCCTCCCCTGTTCCAGTAACAGTAGGTTCAGCTGCTTCAATCTCTCTTCGAATGTTAAAATCTCTTAGTCCTGGAACCAGCTTTGTTGCTGCCATGTGAATCCTCTCTACTTTCCCGATATTTGACTTTGTACTCTGCGACCATACCACTGCTGTGTATTCCAACCTTGGACGTATCATGGTTACAATCAGTTTTTTCATCATCTCCTCATCCAGATGTTAAAAAGCAATTTTTATGTTCCTCACCAGGTTGAATGTCTCACCTACAATTATATTTGTGTTTCTCTGGCAACAAATTATTCGATACAGTTACTCCAAGGTCCTTTTCCATTGATGTTTTCTCAATGATTTTATTTCCCAATGTATAATTACCTAAAATTCTCTTCTTGATTTTTACGAATTCCACACTTTTCCTGCACTTTTTGGTATCAAACTTAATTTCCCATCTACGACTCCATTCCCATATCCTATCCAGATCCTGATGCAGTGCCTGACATTTCCCTTCAGTTCCAATTTTCCACAGCAACTTAGCATCATCAGCAAACAAACTCATATAGCTGTTCACTCCCTCCGCCATGTCGTTGATCTAGATTGCAAACATGACAGGAGTCAGCACCGACCCCCGTGGGCTGTGGGACTCCACTTATCACTTTCCCCCACCAGGACCTCACATTCCTGATCACCGTCCTCATTTCCCTATTTCAAAAAAATGTCCTTCATCCACCTCACAAGTCCTCCTCTCAATCCTCCAATGCACTTCATCTTCCACAGCAGTCTCTCATGTGGCACCTTGTCGAATGCTTTCTATAGACCTATAGTGTGTGGAGTGGGAGGATATGTGTGTGTGTGTGTGTGTGTGTGTGTGTGTGTGTGTGTGTGTGTGTGTGTGTGTGTGTTAAGGGAGTGCAGTCTGTGCATGTGTATGTAGCCCATGGGGTGTTGAAGGTCTTTTTTTTTATTTTTTTATTACGTTCGGCTTATAACGCCAGTAGGCTTCTCTTGAGGGGCTTGTTGGTCTGCCCAAGTTTGTTGGTGGCGTAGGCCAGTGTCTTATAGTGACTCCATTTATGTTTGGTTTATTTTCCCCCACGGAGCTCCTGTTGATCCTTGCTAGCGTCTGGGTTGATCGGTGGTCATCAAGAGAGTATGTGGCTCCAAGAGATCTACTTTGAGGGTCAAGAATGGGGATAAATAAGGATGTATCATCAATATCGGTTACCAGTAGAGAGGAAACGCCATGCAACATATCACTGAAAATTTACCATAGATTTAACCAAAAGTACATCCGTATGTAAAGTCAAAGTACGACGTTCTGTACAAGTTAGTGCTTGGCACATATTTGTTTTCTTGATGAGAAGGGTGACGAGGGCCAAAAGATCTTGGAACTGCTGCTGGTCTAATCGAATCCACTGCCTGAGTGGCTTGGTCCTCTCCGCAGCTCCCTCAGCGCTATGTCGCTACTGACGGCTACTGAGACGCTTCTTCCTCCTGCTCCTTTTCGTCAGCAGGCAGAGCACTGCTGTACATAGTCTTCATCAAGTTTCTAGTAGACACCTTGGGCCATTGCATGGGTATAGTCTTTGTTATTGTTAGCTGGCGGCAGATATGGCTCGGCTCCTGCGCCTATTAAAAAGAAAAGCCAAAACTCGCGGTAGAACTCGGCAAAAGCCTGCTTCACACTTACACGATTTTTGGCTACGATGTCCCCGAAGTAGCCGACTTTTGAGTTCGGCGAGATTGGGGCGATTTTTAACAGTTTTTTTTTGCCGGTACGAGATTGGCACGCAGGCTTTGCGTACGTCGTACGAAGCTTGTACGAAGGCCAACCGAAGCCGTCCATCAGCATCCGATGGCACCACGAGATGTCACGCAAGCACCACGATATTTCCCCCGAACTAACCGACACCGTCACGTACCTACTACGTACACTACCGAACCCAAGCCGAACGCAAGACGAGGGCGCCACGAAGTTCGTGCCGGGTTTGTAGGTCGATTTTTTCGTGTCGAGCCGAACACCTCACGTGGGTACAACGTATACCGCCCAACATCCATACGCACCCGCCAAGACAGCCAGCCTATAATCGTAGTGGCATCAGCTCCGGAGGCCCCCCACCTGGCCGCCCTGTATTTAAAGGAGTGACGTGCGTCTCCTGGGAGGCGCCCTGGGCCAGGTCCTCTGGCAAACCGTCCAGGCTCTGGCGAAGGACATCCTCCTGGTCCTGGGTAGGAGGTATGATGTCTGGCGAATCCTCCAACTCGATGACGATGTCGTTCTTCGCGTTCTTGGGCTTGACCATGGTGAAGGGAAGGGTAGGGGAGGGCAGCAGGGCAGGGCAGAAGGGCAAGGCAGTGGCACCACGTGGGGCGTGGAGAGGAGCGGCGTGGAGGTGTTGACGGCTTATGAAGCGGCGATGCTAGTGTCCAAGGATTATATACTACAAGGATAGCTCACTAAGCATTTGTTTTACCCACAATGCACCGCGTATACAATCTGGTTCACTCTCTCCATATAAAATGTATTAGAAAACCATTACTTATTAATCTTGTCACTCATTCATAGTCAGATTTTGCGCTTTTTTGATTGCTAAGGATATGCAATTAAATTAGGCAGCTGTTGAGTTGGCAAGTAGTATACAGTAATATAAATATTTGAAAAATATGCTAAAAAAGGTATATTTAGAAATATTGCTGTCTACCATATATCGATGCTTACGTTTTCTCAAGTTTCATTAACATTCATTTTCTACATCTTTATAGGGGTACCTAATCCTAATGTCGGCTCACTATCGGTCCATGACCGTAGAGCCTGAGTACGGAGTGGTGAAAGCTGGGTACAACCTTCGTACATTGTCGTGGTATTGTCGTACTATATATGTAACGGTTTTTCTCGGGCCATTGTTGTCTCATTGTCGTGCTAATGCACTGCGTACCTTGTACGAACGTCAACGGAAGGCGTTGCGAAGCGACCGATGGTGCCATCAAGGTAAAAACATCCTTCGGACAGGTAAAATCGTCCCCCGCAAACGCTGGCTCTAAATTTGCGCTTCTGAGTGCGGGTGTGTGACGCCAGAGCGTGGGTAGGAGTAGGGGTTCCAGAGCTAACAGCGGCTCAGTCTCAGACTTGACCCCGTGACGTGCAGTGACTTGCAGGACATGCATGGGGAACTTCTCTACACACATACAGCACATACAGCATGTGACAAGAGGCAAAAAAAAATTTATACCAATTCTGTAGACAATGAAAAGAATAAATAACCTGCTCGACACAGAAATAAATCAAGACAACGGGGAGGTCCGTTGAATGAAGAAGCTCACCCACATCCAAGACCCAGACCTATACCACTCTGACGTAACGGGTATGGGCGGAGTTTACCTATACCACTCTTTGACGTCACGGGTATGGGCGGAGTTTGGTACCTTGCCTGCGCGAGGGAGGGGGGATGATTTTACCTGTCGGTAGACTATATTTACCTAGGGTGCCATGTTCCTCCCCGACTTTTCGGCCGGCCACGACATGTCCCGAGAAATTAAGAGCTCCCTTAATTTTTCGGAGCCGCTGGAGATAGTGCCCCGAGACACCCCGATGCCCGCGACATGCCCCTAAGGCAGGGGCGGGCAACCTTTTCAGAGTGAGGGACAGATGAGACTTTTGGGAGCAGGCCGCGGGCCGGATTGACAAACGAAATTCCCAAAGTGACAATATATAATACATTATACAAGAATTTTATTGAAAAATCATACAAATCAGTGAGACGGCTGGTGCTGCTTGCCATGAATAAGTGTTTCAATGTCCGGCTCGATGGATGAGGTAGACAACAGAAGAATGTCGTTGAGGTGGCGGTCCAAGAGTTGGAAGCGAAGGTGAGACTTCGTGTACTTCATTTTGGAGAAGAGCTGTTCGCAACAGTAGGTGCTGCCAAACATGGCCACGATGCGTTGAACATGCGCAATGTTTTTTTGGAAAATTGCTAGAAGGGAGGACGAGGTCAAGGAAGAAGGACAGCGGAGAAGAGGTGCGGAACTTCGCCTTCAGTTCATCGTTGCACTGCAGCTCCACCAACTCCATATGAAGGTGCGCAGGGGCGTTGTCCACGGGGAAGTCAAAGGGGGCGGTGAAAAGCTTGAAGTCCACAGCTAGCGGCCTGACTCCTGCGAAACGAGAGGCAAATTCCTCCCGCAGAGAGGCGACGACACTAACGCAAGTGTCCAGGTCCACGTCGTCAGGGGCACAAGCAGCAAGGCGAGGAAAATGGTCTTGAATGAGTCGTGCACGTTGTCCGACATCTCCTCTATGCGACGACGAACGGTGCGGGACGAAAGGCTCACACTCTCAAAGGCAAAACGCTGCTCTAGACAGACGGAGTCCACCACAGCGACGAGGAACTCCTTGTTGAAGTTCCCTTCCGCGAATGGCTTCATCCGGCGAGCAAGGAGGCAGGAGACATCATAACTGGAGCGCGTCACCTTGTCGGCCTCAGCAATCTGCTTGCGGAAGTGCGAAGTTGTTTTCTGCAGGTTGCCTGACAGTCTAACGATGGCGTCCTTCCTCTCGGCGGTAGACATACCTAGTCTCAATGCGAAAGTCCAACGGACACTGGCGTCTGGCAGGATCCGAGGGCAGAGTGAGGCGCAAAACTACCAAACAGTATCTGCCGGCAGATGCTGTTTGGCATTTTTTCGGGGGGGGGGGGGCGCTGGGGTTTCGGGGGCCGGATTGCAATATTAATGCTGAGGAGGGTGGCGGGCCAGACGCTAGGCCTTCGCGGGCCGGAGGTTGCCCGCCCCTGCCCTAAGGTGTTCCGATTTTTTCTCGATGCCCAACCGAACACCATCGTAATGGCTTCGGGATCAAAAGTCAGCTAAGTGTAAAGCAGTCTTAAAGGCTGCTTCACACTTAGCCGACTTTTGATCCCAAAGCCGTTACGATGGTGTTCGGCTGGACATCGGGAAAAAAATCGGAACACCTAAGAGGCATGTCGCGGGCATCGGGTGTCTCGGGACACTCTCTCCGGCGGCCCCGAAAATTTAAGGGACCCCTAATTTCTCGGGACATGTCGTGGCCGGCCGAAAAGTCGGGAGGAACATGGCACCATCGGTCGCTTCGCAACGCCTTCCATTGACGTTCGTACAAGGTACGCAGTGCATTAGCACGACAATGAGACAACTATGGCCCGAGAAAAACCGTTACACATATTGTACGACAATACCACAACAATGTACGAAAGTTGTACCTAGGTTCCTCGACCCCGTGCTCTGGCTCTACGGTCATGGACCGATAGTGAGCCGACATAGCCATGACATTTGACATGACAAAACCGGTACTTGCCACGTATGAAGGTGACAGTTGTACGTACCCGTCACATACGCTCTACGAACGTGCCCGTACCCGTTTCGATGGTGATCTGAACGCACCAAGTAGCCCTTCCGAGATCCGCACTATGAACTCGCGATGTGGCAACGCCGTCGCCTCAACATGTACAGGATATTTCGTTCACGGTCAAGGTTCTGTTGCGTTACCAGAGCAAAAAGGGCCAGTACTGTGGTGCTGTCCATGGCTGATGTTGGTGGGCGGTGGTGGGGAACTGTTGTCGGTGCTGCGGCGTGTGAGGTGTGGCAAGCTCCTCTGCCGAGTCACTCCTTTAAAGACGGGGCGGCCAAGTGGGGGCCTCCGGAGCTGTTGCCACTGCGATTATCGGCTGGTTGTCTTGGCGGGTGCGTATGGATGTTAGGCGGTAGACGTTGTACCTACGTGAGGCTCCACAGGAAAAAATCGACCTACGAGCCCGTCGCGAACTTCGTGGCGCCCTTGTCTTGGGTTCGGCTTGGGTTCGGTAGTGTTCGTAGTAGGTACGTGACGGTGTCGGTTAGTTCGGGGGAAATGTCGTGGTGCTTGCGTGACATCTCGTGGTGCCATCGGATGCTGATGGACGGCTTTGGTTGGCCTTCGTACAAGCTTCGTACGACGTACGCAAAGCCTGCGTGCCAATCTCGTACTGGCAAAAATTGGCCAAAAAATCGCCCCAATCTCGCCGAACTCAAAAGTCGGAGACTTCGGGGAAATCGTAGCCAAAAGTCGTGTAAGTGTGAAGCAGGCTTAACTCTGTGTGGCTCCGTGTGACCAGAAAGTGGCAGGAAATCGGTTTGGACAGATATTGCCGGGCGAATATATTCGGAGAAACACTCGTGTGCCCGCGCGTCGAGGCCACTCGGCGCTAAGTCTATATATACCAAGTCAAGTCACTCTGCCTTCTAAATTGCGACCGGTACGCACAGGGGGCGGTTTGGGGCGGAACAGCGGGATGACGTCATTTGAAGGTAAATACCCGCCAGTTCAAAGGTGACTGAAGTTGCGGCAGTGGGTGCTCTTTGGATGTGCATGCTCACCTTCTTTCACCGCGCGTTCAGGCAAGACACTGACGAAAAAAATATGCCTTTTTATTGTGCTATGCGTGACTGTAATTCTAATGTCTACAAACGACGGCTTGGGGTGTGAGGGGGAAGGGGGGGGGGGGGGCATGTTAAAGTGATTCATTTAGATTAGTCCGCCTTTCTTCGTTTTCTCTAAATCCCAGTTCCTACATTCTCTAGTTTGCCATCAAGCAACGTCACGCACAAGCCACGCCTATGCCGTGTCTCCTCCCACAAAACTGCGTATGAATTTACTTGGTATAAATGACTTTGACTCGGCGATGACTGGAAATTGTCAGCCTGTAGCAGCGGTCGGGACAAACCCGGGTCTGTGTGTGCGGGGGTGGGGGTTGGGGGAGGCTAGTCTGTGCTGAGTGGAAGGAGGTATGTGAGTGTCTGTGTGTGTGTTTATGCGTATGCAAATAAATCACACACACACACACACACACACACACACACACACACACACACACACACAAACACACACACACTTCTCGCGGCTCCGCTGCACACGACTCGACTACTAG
>NC_066558.1:8840513-8903013 GCF_024679095.1 Eriocheir sinensis | reverse complement strand
ACTATGGACCGGAATCTTACCCCAGCTCTGTCATTAAGCCGCGAATTTTGGAAAATCAACCGCTTTGGTGCAAATCGCCATAACTCCCTTATTTCTGGGGCTACAGAAATGTTTTTGGTATGAATCGACGGCAAAATGAAAGGGCTATAGTTTTTAATAAGTAAACGGGCTAGAAAACCGACACGAAAGGGTGAATAATCGAATAAATTCGCAAAAAACGGCTAAAAAAAAAACTATTTTTGAGTTCCCAACCTTGAAACCCACTCATTTTTTGAGAATTTCAAAAAACTTATTTAACAAATACTTTAGCCCTACCAGTGTGCTTTCCAATATGATGCATAACATTTTCCTACTTCCAGTAGTTTCTTCTCTAGAGCTTCAAATGTAAACCCTTTTGTGAGCGATTTTGACGAACTCAAGACACTTTCCCGTTTTTGTCTAGTGTGGCATTGCTATTACATCTAGAAGGCTGTACTTTGGCATGAAGCCCCTCTTAGCAATGTAGTTTGACCAGCTCGAAGGATTTTTTGATAGCTCGATTCCAAGTTTGTCGTCGAGCCGTCACAATATAGCCTGCATTTCGGTCCTTTTGCCGCAATTTGGACACGTCCTAGTTTTTTGCTTATAACTTTTTTATTTATATAGTGCCTTCCATTTTTTTATCTGATTATTAATCTGTATTAATAGAGCTTTCATTTCCCACCAAGCACGCCTTCCTAGCTTCAGTAGTTTTTACTCGAGCTTGACCAGAAGTCACGACGAAAATTCGCCGAATCTGACTCATTTCACGCGCCACAACGAAAAACCTTCCTGACGCCACAAAAAAATAATATATCTGCATAAAAATTCATATATGTTATTTTTTTATTTTATTTGGTATTCAACCCTATTTCTTCCCATTTATGAATAATACATTTAATTTGCTTTCTTTTGATACCAAATATGTATGTATATATGTATGTATGTATATATATGTATGCATACATATATACTTACATATTTGGTAGCAAAAGAAAGCAAATTAAATGTATTATTCATAAATGGGAAGAAATAGGGTTGAATACTAAATAAAAAAAATAACATGTATAATAAGGCTTAATATAGGTTGATTTATATAGTGAAATGATTATATATAAAAAAAAGTAGCTTTTTATGTAGATATCTTAAAATGGCTTTAATTCAAGATAGTCATCATATTGAAGTGTTCATATATGAATCTTTATGCAGATATATTATTTTTTGTGGCGTCAGGAAGGTTTTTCGTCGCGGCGCGTGACATGAGTCAGATTCGGCGAATTTTCGTCGCCACTTCTGGTCAAGCTCAAGCAAAAACTACTGAAGCTAGGAAGGCGTGCTTGGTGGCAAATGAAAGTTCTATTAATACAAATTAATGATCGGAAAAAAAATTGGCAAGCACTAAATAAATAAAAAGTTATAAGCAAAAAACTAGGACGTGTCCAAATCGCATCAAAAGGGCCGAAAAACAGGCTATTTTGTGACGGCTCAACGAGAAACGTGGAATCGAGCAATCAAATAATCCTTCGAGCTGGTCAAACTACATTGCCAAGAGGGGCTACATGCCAAAGTACAGCCTTCTAGAGGCAATAGCAATGCCACACTAGACAAAAACGTCAAAGGGTCTGAGTTCATCAAAATCGCTCTCAAAAGGGTTTACGTTCCGAGCTCTAGCGACGAAACTACTGGGAGTAGGGAAATGTTATGCATCATATTGGAAAGCACATTGGTAGGGGTAAAGTATTTGTTAAATATGTTTTTTGAAATTCTCAAAAAATGAGTGGGTTTCAAGGTTGGGAACTCAAAAAAAAGTTTTTTTCAGAGTCGTTTTTTGCGAATTTATTCGATTTTTTACCCTTTCGAGTTGGTTTTTGAGCCCGGTCGGTTATTAAAACAATATAGCCCTTTCATTTTGCCGTTGATTGATACCCTCATCAGCAACGGTGTCTGAAACTCTGATGACAGTGAGTTGAACGATTGTTTCAGCCCTTGTAGCATTATCTCTCTCAAATAATCTCTATAGACAGTACAAAGGGAGGGCTGTTATTATAGCAAAACACACACACTGCTCATCTGGCATAAACCTGACCAGCGAGATGGCTTCCTCCCAAGAAGACTGACTTTGTTAGGATAACTCTGTCTTCTCAGCGGACTTGCAGGGAATTTATATACTTTATATCCCCTCTCTAGCCCTGGCATTGCTACCCGTGTGTGTGTGTGTGTGTGTGTGTGTGTGTGTGTGTGTGTGTGTGTGTGTGTGTACACCAGATGGTTCTTGAAAAACAAAACAAAAAATGTTCCAGACTAAAAAGGACGTCTTTAGACCTCAAAAGAGGAGCAGATGCTAGAACCATTCATTGTGACCCAAATAGTTATGACATGTTTTTATTTCTTGTCAGACTACGTGATAGCATGTGGCCCGCTGTAAACATAAACCACATCAGCGAGCTGCTGTGAAACTTGTTCTGAATCTAAAAATGAGATTTTCCCTCTAAAAGTGGTCTGCAACAATACTGTTTGCTTTGTGTAAGGGTCCGTCCTTCCTTTCCTTTTTCTATTCTTCTTCTTGTTTTATTATTATTATTATTATTATTATTATTATTATTATTATTATTATTATTATTATTATTACTCTTTTTCTTTTTCTTCTTCTTTCTTCTTCTTTTTCTTTTTCTTCTTCTTTTTCTTTTTTTTCTTTTTATTCTCCTTTTCCTCCTCCTTCTTCTTCACCATCACCATCACCATCATCATCATCATCATTTTTTTTCTTCTTCTTTTTCTTTTTTTTTCTTTTTATTCTCCTTTTCCTCCTCCTTCTTCTTCACCATCACCATCACCATCACCATCATCATCATCATCATTTTTTTTCTTCTTCTTTTTCTTCTTCTTCTTCTTCTTCTTCTTCTTCTTCTTCTTCTTCTTCTTCATATTATTATTATTATTATTATTATTATTATTATTATTATTATCATGATTATTATTATTATTATTATTATTATTATTATTATTATTATTATTATTATTATTATTATTATTATTATTATTATTATTATTATTATTATTATTATTATTATTATTATTATTATTATTATTATTATTATCATGTATTTTGCTGAGTGAGAAATTAATTTTCAAAGTCAAGCCAGGCTTCCCCTAGATTGGAATTATCTGATAATTGCATTTCTCTCAGCTTATGTCGGATTTCTACGAAATATGGGCCCCGTTATTTTATTTTCAGCCACTTTTGTATGATTTCTTATGTCGACACGTACTAATTTGTGATCTCAAGAACCGAGATGCCCTTCTATCGTAAAACTACTGACTCTATAGATTATCTTGGATCATTATTACATGATCTAGAATATTATTTTGTCGAGTTGGTTCAATAACCATTTGACTTAGGGAATTATTCGCCAAAAATTGAAGCGTTCTATGCGACTCACTTTCTCAACCAGAGAGTGACGTCCAGTTAATATAAAAGAAAGTCTAGTAATTTCAATGATTTTTTTTTTTTTTACAACAAAGGAGGCAGCTCAAGGGCACAAAAAAGAAAACAATAATAAAAAAAAGCCCGCTACTCGTTGCTCCCCAAAAAATAATTAAAAGAGGTGGCCGAAAGAAAGGTCAATTTCGGGAGGAGAGGTGTCCTGATACCCTCCTTTTGAAAGCGTTCAAGTCGTAGGCAGGAGGAAATAAAGATGAAGGAAGATTGTTCCAGAGTTTACCAGCGTGAAAGATGAAAGAGTGAAGATGCTGGTTAACTTTTGCATAAGGGGTTTGGACAGTATAGGGATGAGCATGAGTAGAAAGTCGTGTGCAGCGGGGCCGCGGGAGGGGGGGAGGCATGCAGTTAGCAAGTTAAGAAGAGCAGTCAGCATGGAAATATCGATAGAAGATAGAAAGAGAGGCAACATCGCGGCGGAATTTAAGAGGTAGAAGACTATCAGTAGGAGGAGGAGAGCTGATGAGACGAAGAGCCTTAGACTCCACTCTGTCCAGAAGAGCTGTGTGAGTGGAGCCCTTATTTCTGGGGCTACAGAAATGTTTTTGGTATCAATCGACGGCAAAATGAAAGGGCTATAGTTTTTACAAGCGACCGGGCTGGAAAACCGACTCGAAAGGGTAAATAATCGAATAAATTCGCAAAAAACGGCTCTGAAAAAAAAATATTTTTGAGTTTCCAACCTTGAAACCCACTCATTTTTTGAGAATTTCAGAACACTTATTTAACAAATACTTTAGCCCTACCAATGTGCTTTCCAATATGATGCATAACATTTTCCTACTTCCAGTAGTTTCTTCGCTAGAGCTCGAAATGTAAACCCTTTTGAGAGCGATTTTGACGAACTTAAGACACTTTGCCGTTTTTGTCTAGTGTGGCATTGCTATTACCTCTAGAAGACTGTACTTTGGCATGTAGCCCCTCCTAGCAATGTAGTTTGACCAGCTCGAAGGATTTTTTGATAGCTCGATTCCAAGTTTGTCGTCGAGCCGTCACAAAATATCCTGTATTTCGGTCCTTTTGCCTCGATTTGGACACGTCCTAGATTTTTTGCTTATAACTTTTTTTATTTATATAGTGCTTTCCATTTTGTTATCTGATTATTAATCTGTATAAATAGAGCTTTCATTTGCCACCAAGCACGCCTTCCTAGCTTCAGTAGTTTTTGCTTGAGCTTGACCAGAAGTGGCGACGAAAATTCGCCGAATCTGACTCATGTCACGCGCCGCGACGAAAAACCTTCCTGACGCCACAAAAATTAATATATCCGCATAAAAATTCATATATGACCACCTCAATATGTTAACTATCTTGTAATAAAGGCATTTTAAGATATCTATGTAAAAAACTACTTTTTCTATATATAATCATTTCACTATATGAATCAACCTATATTAAGCCTTATTGTACATGTTATTTTTTTCATTTTATTTAGTATTCAACCCTATTTCTTCCCATTTATGAATAATACATTTGATTTCTTTTGATACCAAATATATATGTATATATGAATGTAGATATGTATATATATATATATATATATATATATATATATATATATATACATGTATATATATATATATATATGACATGAGTCAGATTCGGCGAATTTTCGTCGCCACTTCTGGTCAAGCTCAAGCAAAAGCTACTGAAGCTAGGAAGGCGTGCTTGGTGGCAAATGAAAGTTCTATTAATACAAATTAATGATCGGAAAAAAATTGGCAAGCACTTAATAAATAAAAAAAGTTATAAGCAAAAAACTAGGACGTGTCCAAATCGCGGCAAAAGGGCCGAAAAACAGGCTATTTTGTGATGGCTCAACGACAAACGTGGAATCGAGCAATCAAATAATCCTTTGAGCTGGTCAAACTACATTGCCAAGAGAGGCTACATGCTAAAGTACAGCCTTCTAGAGGCAATAGCAATGCCACACTAGACAAAAACGTCAAAGTGTCTGGAGTTCGTCAAAATCACTCTCAAAAGGGTTTACGTTCCGAGCTCTAGCGACGAAACTACTGGGAGTAGGGAAATGTTATGCATCATATTGGAAAGCACATTGGTAGGGGTAAAGTATTTGTTAAATATGTTTTTTGAAATTCTCAAAAAATGAGTGGGTTTCAAGGTTGGGAACTCAAAAATAAGTTCTTTTCAGAGTCGTTTTTTGCGAATTTATTCGATTTTTTACCCTTTCGAGTTGGTTTTTGAGCCCGGTCGGTTATTAAAACAATATAGCCCTTTCATTTTGCCGTTGATTGATACCTTCATCAGCAACGGTGTCTGAAACTCTGATGACAGTGAGTTGAACGATTGTTTCAGCCCTTGTAGCATTATCTCTCTCAAATAATCTCTATAGACAGTACAAAGGGAGGGCTGTTATTATACCAAAACACACACACTGCTCATCTGGCATAAACCTGACCAGCGAGATGGTTTCCTCCCAAGAAGACTGACTTTGTTAGGATAACTCTGTCTTCTCAGCGGACTTGCAGGGAATTTATATACTTTATATCCCCTCTCTAGCCCTGGCATTGCTACCCGTGTGTGTGTGTGTGTGTGTGTGTGTGTGTGTGTGTGTGTGTGTGTGTGTGTGTGTACACCAGATGGTTCTTGAAAAACAAAACAAAAAATGTTCCAGACTAAAAAGGACGTCTTTAGACCTCAAAAGAGGAGCAGATGCTAGAACCATTCATTGTGACCCAAATAGTTATGACATGTTTTTATTTCTTGTCAGACTACGTGATAGCATGTGGCCCGCTGTAAACATAAACCACATCAGCGAGCTGCTGTGAAACTTGTTCTGAATCTAAAAATGAGATTTTCCCTCTAAAAGTGGTCTGCAACAATACTGTTTGCTTTGTGTAAGGGTCCGTCCTTCCTTTCCTTGTTCTATTCTTCTTCTTGTTTTATTATTATTATTATTATTCGTATTCTTCTTACTCTTTTTCTTTTTCTTCTTCTTTCTTCTTCTTTTTCTTTTTCTTCTTCTTTTTCTTTTTTTTTCTTTTTATTCTCCTTTTCCTCCTCCTTCTTCTTCACCATCACCATCATCATCATCATCATTTTTTTTTCTTCTTCTTCTTTTTCTTCTTTTTCTTCTTCTTCTTCTTCTTCTTCTTCTTCTTCTTCCTCTTCTTCTTCTTCTTCTTCTTCATATTATTATTATTATTATTATTATTATTATTATTATTATTATTATCATGATTATTATTATTATTATTATTATTATTTTTATTATTATTATTATTATTATTATTATTATTATTATTATATTATTATTATTATCATTATCATTATTATTATTATTATTATTATCATTATTATTATTATTATTATTATCATGTATTTTGCTGAGTGAGAAATTAATTTTCAAAGCCAAGCCAGGCTTCCCCTATATTGGAATTATCTGATAATTGCATTTCTCTCAGCTTATGTCGGATTTCTACGAAATATGGGCCCCGTTATTTTATTTTCAGCCACTTTTGTATGATTTCTTATGTCGACAGGTACTAATTTGTGATCTCAAGAACCGAGGTGCCCTTCTATCGTAAAACTACTGACTCTATAGATTATCTTGGATCATTATTGCATGATCTAGAATATTATTTTGTCGAGCTGGTTCAATAACCATTTGACTTAGGGAATTATTCGCCAAAAATTCAAGCGTTCTATGCGACTCACTTTCTCAACCAGAGAGTGACGTCCAGTTAATATAAAAGAAAGTCTAGTAATTTCAATGATTTTTTATTATTATTATTTTTTTTTTACAACAAAGGAGGCAGCTCAAGGGCACAAAAAAAGAAAAGAATAATAAAAAAAAAGCCAGCTACTCGCTGCTCCCAAAAAAGAATCATAAGAGGTGGCCGAAAGAAAGGTCAATTTCGGGAGGAGAGGTGTCCTGATACCCTCCTTTTGAAGGAATTCAAGTCGTAGGCAGGAGGAAATACAGATGAAGGAAGATTGTTCCAGAGTTTACCAGCGTGAGGGATGAAAGAGTGAAGATTTTTTTTTTTTTTTTTTTTTTTTTTTACAGCAAAGGAGACAGCTCAAGGGCACAAAAAAGTAAACATAAATAAAAAAAAAAGCCCGCTACTCGCTGCTCCTAAAAAGAATCCAAAGAGGTGGCCGAAAGATATGTCAGTTTCGGGAGGAGAGGTGTCCTGATACCCTCCTCTTGAAAGAGTTCAAGTCGTAGGCAGGAGGAAATACAGATGAAGGAAGATTGTTCCAGAGTTTACCAGCGTGAGGGATGAAAGAGTGAAGATGCTGGTTAACTCTTGCATAAGGGGTTTGGACAGTATAGGGATGAGCATGAGTAGAAAGTCGAGTGCAGCGGGGCCGCGGGAGGGGGGGAGGCATGCAGTTAGCAAGTTCAGAAGAGCAGTCAGCGTGGAAATATCGATAGAAGATAGAAAGAGAGGCAACATTGCGGCGGAATTTAAGAGGTAGAAGACTATCAGTATGAGGAGGAGAGCTGATGAGACGAAGAGCCTTTGCCTCCACTCTGTCCAGAAGAGCTGTGTGAGTGGAGCCCCCCCACACATGAGATGCATACTCCATACGAGGGCGGACAAGGCCCCTGTATATGGACAGCAACTGTGCAGGGGAGAAGAACTGGCGGAGACAGTACAGAACGCCCAGCCTCGAGGAAGCTGATTTAGTAAGAGATGAGATATGAAGTTTCCAGTTGAGATTTTGAGTTAAGGATAGACCGAGGATGTTTAGTGATGAGGAAGGTGATAGCTGGGTGTTGTCAAAGAATAGGGGATAGTTGTTTGGAAGATTGTGTCGAGTGGATAGGTGGAGAAACTGTGTTTTTGAGGCGTTGAAGGACACCAGGTTCTTCTTGCCCCAATCAGAAATAATAGTAAGGTCTGAGGCTAAGCGTTCTGCAGCCTCCAGCCTTGAGTCGTTAAGTTCCTGAAGGGTGGGTCTTCTATTAAAAGAAGTTGAATAATGCAGAGTGGAATCATCGGCGTAGGAATGGATAGGACAGTTCGTTTTGGAAAGAAGATCATCAATGAACAACAGAAAAGAGTGGGAGATAGGACAGAACCCTGTGGGACACCACTGTTAATAGATTTAGGGGAAGAACAGTGACCGTCTACCACGGCAGAAATAGAACGGTCAGAAAGGAAACTGGAGATAAAGGTACAGAGAGAAGGATAGAAACCGTAGGAGGGTAGTTTAGAAAGCAAAGATTTGTGCCAGACCCT
Source organism: Eriocheir sinensis (assembly GCF_024679095.1). Lineage (NCBI taxonomy): Eukaryota > Metazoa > Arthropoda > Malacostraca > Decapoda > Varunidae > Eriocheir > Eriocheir sinensis. The sequence continues at coordinate 8,894,283 of NC_066558.1, read as the reverse complement.
ATCAAAAGCTTTTGATATGTCCAGCGCAATAGCAAAAGTTTCACCGAAACGGCTAAGAGAGGATGACCAAGAGTCAGTTAAGAAGGCTAGGAGATCACCAGTAGAACGCCCCTTGCGGAACCCATACTGGCGATCAGATAGAAGGTCAGAAGTGGAAAGGTGCTTTTGAATCTTACGGTTAAGGATTGATTCAAAAGCTTTAGATAGACAAGAAAGTAAAGCAATAGGACGGTAGTTTGAGGGATTGGAGCGGTCACCCTTCTTAGGTACAGGCTGTGTGAAGGCATACTTCCAGCAAGAAGGAAAGGTAGATGTTGACAGGCAGAGGCGAAAGAGTTTGACCAGGCAGGGTGACAGCACGGAGGCACAGTTTTTAAGGACAATAGGAGGCACTCCATCAGGTCCATAAGCCTTCTGAGGATTGAGGCCAGAGAGGGCATAGAAAACATCATTTTGAAGAATCTTTATAACAGGCATAAAGGAGTCAGAGGGGGGATGAGTAGGAGAAATATGCCCAGAATCGTCCAGAGTGGAGTTTTAGAAAAGTTTGAGAGAAGAGTTCAGCCTTAGAGATAGATGAGACGGCAGTGTTGCCGTCAGGACTGAGGAGTGGAGGGAAAGATGAAGAAGTGAAGTTGGAGGAGATGTTTTGGCTAGATGCCAGAAGTCACGGGAAGAGTTAGAGAAAGCAAGGTTTTGACATTTTCTATTAATGAAAGAATTTTTGGTTAGTCGGAGAATAGATTTGGCACGATTTCAGGCAGAAATGTAAAGTTCATAATTAGCATTAGTTTGAAGGCTCTGGTATCTTTTGTGAGCTACCTCTATCATTGACAGCACGAGAACAAGCGTGATTAAACCAAGGCTTTTAGCGTGAGGAGTAGAGAAAGAACGAGGAATGTATGCCTCCATTCCAGAGACAATCACCTCTGTGATGCGCTGAGCACACAGAGGGTCTCTATCCTGGAAGCAATAATCATTCCACGGAATCGGAAAAGTACATCCTCAGGTCGTCCCACCGAGCTGAAGCAAAATGCCAGAAGCATCGCCTCTTCGGTGGGTCCAGAGGATGTACAGGAGCGATAGGACAGGATGCAGAAATAAGATTGTGATCGGAGGAGCCCAACGGAGAGAACAGTTTGACAGAATAAGCAGAAGGGTTTGAGGTAAGGAAGAGGTCTAGAATGTTGGGCCGATCTCCAAGACGGTCAGGAATACGTGTAGGGTGCTGGACCAACTGCTCTAGGTCGTTGAGGATAGCAAAGTTGTAGGCTTGTTCACCAGGATGGTCAGTGAAAGAGGATGAAAGCCAAAGCTGGTGGTGAACATTGAAATCTCCTAGGATGGAGATTTCAGCGAAGGAGAGGGTCAAGATGTGCTCCACTTTAGAATTCAAATAGTCAAAGAATTTTACATAGTTGGTAGAGTTAGGTGAGAGATAAACAGCACAGATGTATTTAGTAATAGAATGACAGTGAAGTCTTAACCAGATGGTGGAAAATTCAGAAGAGTCAAGGTCGTGGGCACGAGAGCAAGTGATGTCGTTGCGCACGTAGGCGCAACATCCAGCTTTGGATTGAAATTTAGGATAGAGATAGTAGGAGGGAACAGAGTAGAGATTGCTGTCAGTAGCCTCAGAAACCTGTGTTTCGGTAAGGAAGAGAAGGTGAGGTTTAGAGGAGGAGAGATGATGTTCCACAGAATGAAAATTAGAGCGAAGACCGCGAATGTTGCAGAAATTGAGAAGAAAGAGGTTCGAGGAGTTATCAAGACACCTGCTGGTTAACTCTTGCATAAGGGGTTTGGACAGTATAGGGATGAGCATGAGTAGAAAGTCGTGTGCAGCGGGGCCGCGGGAGGGGGGGAGGCATGCAGTTAGCAAGTTCAGAAGAGCAGTCAGCGTGGAAATATCGATAGAAGATAGAAAGAGAGGCAACATCGCGGCGGAATTTAAGAGGTAGAAGACTATCAGTAGGAGGAGGAGAGCTGATGAGACGAAGAGCCTTAGACTCCACTCTGTCCAGAAGAGCTGTATGAGTGGAGCCTCCCCACACGTGAGATGCATATTCCATACGAGGGCGGCCAAGGCCCCTGTATATGGATAGCAACTGCGCGGGGGAGAATGGCTGTTATTAAGCGATTATCGTAAAACGCTGTACATTTCAATATCATCATCGAGTGATTGACCCGGAGGCTTGTGGGTGGCGAATATATTTGGCTTATTTTTTTCTGTATTTACTCGCAAGCATAATTATATGTTTAACATTATTGCCTCTTGGTGTTTTATCAGTGGGTTGCAAATAGCTTTTGACGTTAAGGGCGACACATTCTCTTCTACGGTTGACGCAATCATTGTTGAATGAATAAGAAGAGAGAGAGAGGAGGACGGTGACAACGACGACGGCAACGCGAGTAGGAAGAACGGAAGAAGAATTGGCATAAGAAAGAGAGTAATGTGTACACTTCCCTCCCCCTCCCGCTGACTTACAGTTGTGTTAACCGTTCGAAATAAAAAAAAAAAAAAGTCACAGGTCCCCTTCCTCAGCCCTACAACTTACACGGCCAGTCACGCGCATATACGCACACACGTGCCAATCACCAGACGGGAATGAAGCGATGAAGAAAAGCTGTTTGCCTATGTGTGGGGTGTGTGTGTGTGTGTGTGTGTGTGTGTAATTCATCACGGCCTGATCACGTGTTGGATTCGTAATTGTGTGTGTGTGTGTGTGTGTGTGTGTATGTGTGTGTGTGTGTGGAGAGAGAGAGAGAGAGAGAGAGAGAGAGGTATTCACTCTAGGTCTGGTCATATGCTGGACTTGTAATCGACAGCCAGGTCCTTTTTCGTTTTGGGGTTGGAGCTACAAATTCAATGACAAACTGGTGTAGACTGGTCTTCGTCTTCCCCCTCTTTTCCTTGGCCAAGGGGAAATAGTAACTTCTGTCAGCATTAATAACAACAAAAACAACTTTTTGGTCTGAGCTAGCAGCGAACATCAGCTTGCCAGGTGGCCGCCGAGTGCTTAATTCACTACAACAGGTGTGTGTGTGTGTGTGTGTGTGTGTGTGTGTGTTTGTGTTTGTGTTTGTGTGTGTGTGTGTGTGTGTGTGTGTGTGTGTGTGTGTGTGTGTGTGTGTGTGTGTGTGTGTGTGTGTGTGTGTGTGTGTGAACAATGAACATGTGAATATTTACTCATATCCATTCTATGGCATATTACATTAAAATTTGCTCTAGCATATTTATTTGTGTAGCATTACTAAAGCCTGCACTGATATCCATTTTTTTCTGGTATGAAGAATAATGACAATGAAACAGCATAAATATTATCTAGATTAATATATTAACATAACACACGAAATACAGTATGAACTTGAAATATTAAGCTGGGTGATAAAAACAAGTCCCTCTCTCGAAAAAAAGTGAAGAAAAGAAGAAAAAAAGAATGAGGAAGGAGACAGGTAAGGTATTCCACCTGTTCGTGTTGTCCAAAGGGACGCAGGTAACGGGAGTGACATGATGAAACCTGTAGAGCAGAACAAAAAGTAATTCTTCGGGTAAACATAGTATAGGCACATAAAAATTTCAACTACCTATATAGTTTTTTGTGATTCATTTTAACGGAAGAAATAGGAAATGAATTGTAAATATTTTGAGTTACATCTTTAAGAGCGTTATAGTGATTTTGAGACAAATGTCGTGAGACTAATTTTGATTACATTTGAAATGTCTAAAATAAATGGAATCTCGACTGCCCTACCTATCAAATGGGCTCAGAAAGCTGAGGGTGGACATAGTGGCACTCTCTGAGACGAGGAAGCCTGACAGTGGCGAGATCAGTAAGGGGGGTCCACCTTCTACTGGTCCGGCATGAGCAATGACTTCCATCTCAAGGGGGTAGCTATGAGTATCTCCAGCCAACTGCTGCCATTTGTGGTTTAGGTTGTTCCGGTTGATAAGCATATTATGCGAGTGAGGCTGAAGCACACGCTGGGCTTCATGTCTCTTGATGCAATGTACGCTCTTACCGAGATGTGTCAAACGGAGGAGGAGATATTCTACCCCAAACTCGACTCCGTATTAAACCAGTGCCCTCCCCGGGACAAACTCATTGTCTTGGACGACTTCAGTGCTACTACTAGCACGGACAGGGTTGGGTACGAGCTGTGTGTTGATCCCCATGACTCTGGTACCAGGAACATCAACCGCTCTCTCCTCCTCAATTTTGCAAGATCCAGGAGAACTGTGCCTCTGTGCTGACACCCTGCCTGGTCAAACTCTTTCGCCTTTGCCTGTCAACATCTACCTTTCCTTCCTGCTGGAAGTTCGCCTTCGCACAGTCTGTGCCTAAGAAGGGTGACCGCTCCAATCCTTCAAACTACCGCCCTATAGCTTTACTTTCCTGTCTATCTAAAGCTTTTGAATCAATCCTTAACCGGAAGATTCAAAAGCACCTTTCCACTTCTGACCTTCTATCTGATCGCCAGTATGGGTTCCGCAAGGGGCGTTCTACTGGCGATCTTCTTGCTCTCTTAACTGACTCTTGGTCATCCTCTCTTAGCCGTTTCGGTGAAACTTTCGCAGTTGCGCTAGACATCTCGAAGCTTTCGATAGAGTCTGGCACAAGTCTTTGCTTTCTAAACTGCCCTCTTACGGTTTCTATCCTTCTCTCTGTTCCTTTATCTTCAGCTTCCTTTCCGGCCGTTCTATCTCTGCGGTGGTAGACGGTCACTGTTCTTCCCCTAAACCTATCAACAGTGGTGTTCCACAGGGCTCTGTCCTATCACCCACTCTCTTCCTGTTATTCATCAATGATCTTCTTTCCATAACAAACTGTCCTATCCACTCATACGTTGACGACTCCACTCTGCATTATACAACTTTTTTCAACACAAGGCCCTCGCAACAGGAATTACATGACTCAAGACTGGAGGTTGCAGAACGCTTAACCTCAGACCTTACTATTATTTCCGATTGGGGTAAAAGGAACCTTGTATCCTTTAATGCTTCAAAAATAAAATTTCTCCACCTATCAACTCGACATAATCTTCCAAACACCTATCCCCTATTCTTCGATAACACTCAGCTGTCACCTTCTTCAACACTAAATATCCTTGGTCTACCTATCCTTACCTCAAAATCTCAACTGGAAACTTCACATCTCTCGCACTAAATCAGCCTCCTCAAGGTTGGGCGTTCTGTATCGTCTTCGCCAGTTCTTCTCCCCCGCACAGTTGCTATCCATTTACAGGGGCCTTGTCCGCCCTCGTATGGAGTATGCATCTCATGTGTGGGGGGGCTCCACTCACACAGCACTTTTGAACAGAGTGGAGTCTAAGGCTCTTCGTCTCATTAGCTCTCCTCCTCTTACTGATAGTCTTCCACCTCTTAAATTCCCCCGCCATGTTGCCTCTCTCTCTATCATCTATCGATATTTTCACGCTGACTGCTCTTCTGAACTTGCTAACTGCATGCCTCCCCCCCTCCCGCAGCCCCGCTGCTCACGACTTTCTACCCTTGTTCATTCCTATACTGTCCAAACCCCTTATGCAAGAGTTAACCAGCATCTTCACTTTTTCATCCCTCACGCTGGTAAATTCTGGAACAGCCTTCCCTTGTCTGTATTTCCTCCTGCCTATGACTTCTCCTCTTTCAAGAAGTGTATCAAGACACTTCTTCACCCGAAATTAACCTCTCTTTTGGCCACTCTACTGTCTTCTGTTGTGGGAGCGGCAAGCAGCGGGTTTTTTTTTATACACTGTTTTTGTTGCCCTTGAGCCGGCTCTCTTGTTGTAAAAAAAAAAAAAAAAAGGAAGTTGAGAATTGCGGGTTCCTGGTACCAGAGACTAGAGCTGCACCGCTGGACTTGGTATAGCGATGTCGGAGGGGTAGCTAAGGAGATTGACCACATCCTCCTAAGTACTCGTTGGAGGATACTTTAAAACTGCAGGGTTTACCGGAGTGCTGAGGTCTTTGCAACTGACCATAGGCTTGTTGTTGCAACATTCATGCTTCATGTCAAGTCAAGAAGAATCTCGAGGTGCAACAATACTGTATTTCATCTCGAGAGGCTGAAGGGCCTGACACATACTCAATAGTATGCAGTGACAGTCTCAAATCGGTTCATTGTGCTTAGTACCCTGGAGGACCCTGTAGAACTGTGGGATACCTTCAAACGTGAGACTCTTCAAACCGCTAAGGAGTGCACTGTTGAGCGCCCGAGATCTAGGAGTGGCTTTGCCTCAGCGGAGACGCTGGAGAATATTGACGAGAGTCGCGCTGCCAGACTTGCTGGGAACCGGGACAAATATAGGTCTTTGTCGCGTAGGACTCGGGCTCTCCTGAGGAGAGACAAGGAGAGGTATGTCAGGGGTCTCGCTGGGGAAGTTGAGGGCCATTGAAATTTGAATGATCTCTGACCTGCTTACCGAGCCCTGAACAAGCTCCGCTCTAAGTTTCCCTCTCAGGTGAGAGCTATCCGAACGGCTGATGACTGCCTCGTGTCGGTCATGGATGGGCAGAGGGATCGTTGGGCTGAGCACTTTAATTAGCTGTACATGGCGGACACTCCAAGAGCAGGCAAGGGTTTGTAGTGGCGCCATCTCGCATTGGCTCATGCTGTACCCCGGAGCTCATCTTTTATCCTAGACTTTAGAGTCTGGGTTGATAGGTGATCTTCTGGACAGCATGGGGGTAGTCTTAGACCACTCGGCGGCGACTCAAAAATCCCAGCTTGGTGTCACAGGGCGGGGCGCGAACCCACGTCGTCCTTTACGTGGCACCGTCACGCTATCCACTCAGCCACCGCCTCCCCATGAGACGGATGGCGGATGCTGTTCCACCCATCGACGAAAGCCCACCCTCTCTGGTTGAGGTCAGAGAGGCTGTGGCAAAGCTGAGGGGTGGGAAGGCACCTGGCACCTGTAACATCAGTGCAGAGCTGCTCAAAGCTGGAGGCGAGGCATTGATCCGCGGGCTGCATGCGGTCTTGACTGCTGTAAGGCAATCTGGTACCATTCCTCCTGAATGGAAGAGGGGGCTGATCGTCCCCATCTGGAAAGGGAAAGGGGACCACCAAGACTGCAACAACTACTGTGGTATTACACTGCATATTGTGCCAGGCAAGGTGCTTGCCCAACTATTGCTGAGGCGAATTCGCAGCCAGCTGCTGAATCTACAGAGACCTGAAAAGCTTCTAAATGATTTAGATTCATTTGAAGGTACTGATCCTCTTGGATTTTTCCCGCTATTTTTCAAAATTATTAGTATATTTCTAGCTCCCAAACTGCCCGTCATTTTCAGATGTCTAATTCGGCAAAGTCGCTTTCCTATCTCTCGGAGTATTGCTAATGTTACTCCTATCCTAAAGAAATCTCCTTCAGTATTACTAGAGGAATACAGACCCATCTTTATTACTCCTCTTCTGTCAAAAATATTTGAGCGTTTGTTGGGGAAGCGACTCACTAAATATTTCAATGACTTTAATCATCTACCACCTAACCAGTTTGGTTTTAAGAATGGTTTGGGAACTTGTGATGCTCTTTTGGTGTTGATACATGACCTTCAATCTTCTCTCAATTGTGGACATGAATTTCGGCTTATTTGTTTGGATTTTAGTTCATCCTTTGATATCGTGAATAACAAGGCATTGTTGTTTAAACTATAAAAATCTAGTGTAGTAGGGCATGTCCTGGATGTGATCTCTGAGTCTTTTAACTGACAGGAAACAACGCGTTATTGTTGATGGTTCTTTTATAAATTTTACCTCGGTGAAGTCCGGTGTTCCTCAAAGCAGTGTCTTGGGGCCTTTGTTGTTTATTTTATTTACAAGTGATATGTGGGGTGGCATATCCTCTAAAATGTTGGCATGACTTTATACTACCATCTCCTCCCCCCAACACAGAGTACCAGCAGCCAATGTTTTGGAAGAGGATGTCTCCAGAGTTCATTCTTGGTGTACTCAGTGGGGAATGAAGTTGAATCCTTTGAAATCCCAGGATGTCATTATTAGCAGATCCAGGTCTCTTCTTCCTACCCACCCTGATATTGTTTTTTTAAAAATCCTGTAATTAAGAATTGTAAGTCTTTAAAACTATTGGGGGTGACGTTAGACTCTAAAGTAACATTAGAGTCTCTCTTGCGGTTTGTTGCTCCGTCAATCTCTCAGAAAATTGGTCTTCTTCGCAAGTGCAAAAATTATTTTCTGACGACAGCGTTGTACTAATTTTTTTTTTTATTCATATTCATTGCCACATTCTGAGTACTGCTCCCATGATTTCTTCTGCTGCAGACTCCCATATGAAGCCCTTGGACCGAGCGTTTGATCAAATCAAGTTTTTGCTGCCTAACCTAGATATTAATCTTGAACATCGCCGCATTGATGGCTCTCTTACTTTGTTGTATTAGACCTTTAATAATCATAACCATCCTTTACATTCTAAACTTCCTCCACCTTTTCTTCAGTCCCGTTTCACTAGGTTTGCTTCAAATCTCAATGATTTAGCATTTTCAGCTGTAAGTTTTAATGCTTCCCAATTTTCTAGAAGCTTTGTTCCATGTATAACTATATTGTGGAACCAACTTCTAAATGGTGTTGTTAAAGGTGAAAGCTTGCATTTTTTTTAAGAATAGAGTCAATAGTTTTTACTAAGGTGACTTGCTCTTTCCTAAGGAAAATGTTCCCCCCTCTGAGACTCATATTGAGTATATAATTCCACGAACTCTCCAGAGAGGCTGCCATTATTGGCCTATAAAAATAATAATAACAGTCTGGGTTCACGCCTGGCAAGTCGACAACTAACCGTATCCTAGCGCTTCTCATACTGATGGAGCGTCGACGTGAGTTTCGACAGAGGATGCTTGCAGCCTATGTCGATCTCAAGAAGGCGTTTGACTCAGTGCATTGCGAGGCACTCTGGGATCTCCTGCGACTCCGTGGGATTTCTGCAAGGGCTATTGGTTTGCTGACTGACCTATATTCTGGGACCGAGAGTGCTGTGAAGTGTGTTGGAGAGGCTTGTCCAACTTCTTTCCCGTGAATACAAGAGGAAGGCAGGGCTGTGTCCTTGCCCAATCCCTTTTCATCACCTGCATGAACTGGGTACTGGCCAGATTTGTGGACCAAAGTCATAGTGGAGCATTCATTGGCCATACCAGGGTCACTGACCTTGTTTTTGCCGATGATGCAGTAATCCTGGGGGAGCCGCTGGAGATTTTATTGATTGCTGTGGAAGCACTACACGAGGAGCCAAAGCCCTTGAGCCAAGACCAAGGTACAGGTGTTTGGAGGCTTGCTAGATGAAATAATCTGTTCAAGCGTGTGGCGAGGACATTGAGATCTCGGAAAATTTCACACACATAGATTCCTTTTTGTTTTTTTTTTTTTTTTTTTGCCTTGCTTGCCGGTCAATCTCTTGGGGGGGCCTGGTGGTCGACCGAGGCTTCTTTCAGGTGGGGCCTGATGGTCGGTATTCCAGCCCAGGCCGCAGGCGTAGTGTGCGCCATCTTGGCGCATATATGCTGCCTGCCGTTCCTGCTGCCCCCTGACTTGGACGGCTTCTTCTTGAGTCCTCCTCTTCGAGTCTGTTGATGTGGGGGTTGTCTTGTGGTCTTCAGTGTAGTTTTAAAGCCACTCGGCCATATATATATATATATATATATATATATATATATATATATATATATATATATATATATATATATATATATATATATATATATATATATATATATATATATATATATATATATATATATATATATATATATATATATATATATATATATATATATATATATATATATATATATATATATATATATATATATATATATATATATATATATATATATATATATATATAGTTCATAACAACGGTGAGTATCGCCAGGAAGTCTTACGGCGGACTGGTTTGGCCCACGATGTTATGGACTCGCTCAGTACGAGTATATGGCGTTGTCGGTACCTGTGCAGAAGGACAAAGATCCGGATCTTCATGACCCTTGTGCTCCCTGTCTTACTTTATGGCTGTGAGACACGGACACTAAATGGGGACTTGGAAAGGCGGATTGATGCCTCTGGTAATAAATGTCTACGCAGAATCATGGGATATCACTGGATTGACTTTGTGTCAAACCGGTGAATACTCCATGAGACTAATTCGACATATATTGCCTGTATAGTCCGGGCACGTGGCACGTTACCCAGAAGCTAATCCTGCTCATCGGGTTGTCTCTGCAAGAGACAATATTGAGTGGAGGAGGTCAAGGGGACGCCCACGGAGTTCGTGGACTGAGCAAGTCGATAGATCCTGCCAGGAGGTACTCAGGATTTAAAGGAGACCTGCATGGAGACTCTCCCGGAGGGACCCGCGGACTTGGCGTCGTAGGGTGGGCGAGGCGACGCGCCCCCCGTCGTATGCCCCCATTGGTTGATTGATTGATTACACACACACACACACACACACACACACACACACACACACACACACACACACACACACACAGACACACACACACACATACACACACACAACACCCTTACTATGATATTATTTATAACATTCACCTTTAATCCTTGTTTCATGACTCACAATCTACCAACATTACAATCATAAACTTCTGTATTCCCATTGCCACGATGTCTCTTTCCCATCATAATAAACTACCATTTCCAATCTTTAAGCTGTTGTAGTTTTCGTAGCAGCTTCCTCTCACCGTTCATCCTAAACCCATCCCTACCCAAACTTTATCTTCACTTAATACCTCGCTTTTCAGTCTGTGTTCACTACATTACAGTTGCATCACTCTCCTTCACCTTTCTTTTACCATAGATTTCCATTACGTCCTTTCCCATCATCCAACTCACAAAGCCGAGCATCATGACCGACCCAAACCAGTCTCCTCCCTTCCCACTGTAAATCAAGTCTCCCTAACGTAACCTTTTTATCGCTTTTCCAGGGATGGTTACCGTGGCCGTGGTGTTCACCTTCTGTAAAGGAAACGACGAAATGACAGATGGTTACAGAGCCACAGGGACGGAGGAAAGTCCTCCTGGGAGCCCATTCAGCGTTCTCTCTCTCTTTAAAACACCCTCCAACCTCGCCAACCTTATATCCAGCGCAATGAAAAAGGAGGGGGAAGAAAGGGAGAAGGATCTGGAGGAGAAAGAGGAGGAGGTTTCGGATAATTCTACTCTGCCAACTGACTCAAGAAATGATAGCTATGAATCTACGTCCTCTTCCTCTTCTTCTTCATCTTCCTTATCATCCCCCTTAACCACCTTCTTTGCCTCCATCGCCTCCTCCTCACTCTCCTCCTCCTCCACCGCCCCAGAAGATGATGAGGGCGGTGTACAGTTCTTGCCTGCCTCCTCCGCACAGGTGAGCTGATTACACACAAGTATGGCTTAAAAGAGCAATTTGCCTCCCTCATGAATAAATGTAACGACTTATGCTCAAGATGTTTTTCGTCTTTACTCTGTAGCATCAATTTTTTACTCGTATTTTTTTTATATTATATATTCCTACCGTTACCTTGTATGTATGTAAATGTAGAATATATATGAAACAGTGTTCATTGATATATTCAAGGCGTGAACACATAAACAAGAACAGCACACTGTAAGAGAAAGCACACACACACACACACACACACACACACACACACACACACACACTCCTCTTACCAGCCAAAGTTTGTACCGTCGCTAGCGGTACCAGTACAAAAAAAAAGTACCGTGCTCCCGCTCGTAGATGTGGCACATGCGCATTGTTACTTCGTGATTGCGTGAAGATCAACTTTATATTTTCAGTGATATATTTGAATGTTTGTGTATACAAAAAACATCGTCTTTTTTATATGAACCACAAACGTGCCGATATGCATCGATTTCTACCATATAAGAACACCAGAGAACAGCTTGTATCAAACAACATAGTCACATCATGCTCGAACGATCAATGTTTTTTCAAATTCATTGATTAATAGCTCATTTCAGGTATATTAAAAGACATCTGGCTCTGCAAACGCAAATAAAGGGTACTCGAGCGATTCATAGCCTTTCAGATACCCCGTATTTCATCTCATTCAGTTACATGAAGTGACATCCGACTCAGCAAATGTCTATACAAAAGGAACTTTTATGTGCTGCATGTAATTAACATGGGAAGCCTAATATTCAAAATAGAGTAGCATCGCATTCAACAGTTATTACACTATAGTTCATGTTATTTCCATTATCAATCGTTATTTATATGCAGTAAATTATCAAGATACCCTTTATTTGCATTTGCAGAGCCAGATGTCTTTTAATATACCTGAAATGAGCTATTAATCAATGTATTTGAAAAAAACATAGATCGTTCGAGCATGATGTGACTATGTTGTTTGATACGAGCTTGTCTTGTCGAGTGGTCTTGTGTTAGATTATCGATTAAAACGACTGAATTGTTTTTTGTATACATAAACATTCAAATATATTATTGAAAAATAAGCTTGACTGTCAATCACAACAATTGATTTTCACGAACTAGAAATGCGCAGGTGCCACATCCATCAAAATTCCCGCTTTGACGGTGGACAGATGGAATGAAACAGACTATAATCAGGTTCACTATGTAATTTCGCCAGATTTTTGTAAAGAGTATCAAAGCTATAGTTTTTTGGAAACTTTATTGTATGAGCAATCAGAAAAAAATAATGTTTTTATTTGCCCTGATACCTATATGGCTGCCATCTTGGATTTTACAAAATGGCTGCCGTAAAAAAAGTTTTTTGTCAAGATCTCAGCTTCTAAATAACATAGAAATTTAATTTTGACAGCTAAACCACCATTTTCAGGGCCAAGAAATCCAACGGTATAAAAATAAATAAGCTAGATTCAACCAAAAACATATTTGACTGAAATTTTCCGTTTTATTGAATGTTTTACAAGTGATTAGACATGAACGTTTCACTAAGTTAGTGTTCATTAAGAGCCAACATGCTCCTCATGACAGAATAGGGTTTAATCTTTAAGGCAACCAAGGAGTCTCTCCATGCCGTCACCATCATTGTCATCATCAGTTTCATATTTGTTCTGTGTGTCCCCATCATTCTGACACTCACTACCGCACTGGCGAAGATCGGTGCAGGAAAAGTTCTTTGTTCTGCAAGAACATCTGACAGAAGAACAGTCTATTTTGCATTGACAGCTAGCCATCTCAATGATGGCCTTTGGAGCTGGAAGGGCGTCTGTTGTGGTTGTTTTCAGCTGGCCATTGGACTCCTTGTGGTAGCCATTCTGCAAGGGATCCAACTGAGGATCCTGCAGAGAAATGGTGGCCTGTCCCCACACTCTGGCTTGGATATGGACTCTCAGGACGTGTTGTCTCAGAGCTCTAAGGGTAGGAGGTAGTTTGCCACTTTCTGCCATATGCTTGCAGAAGAGATGCCATCGCAGTTCGGAGATGGTCTTGATGTAGATGCCATTGGGGGAGTAGGCTGCGCAGACGAAGCAAGCCAGAGTGGCCATCATAGTTTCAGTCACTTCTGCCTCTATTGAAAGCAGCTACAGAGAACTGATTACATCTCTATCTACCTTCATGTAGACTTGCAGCCAGGTCGCTTTGCCTATACGAGAGAACCTTCCAGTGTTGTCAGCGCCAGTGAACGCATGGAAGGCTGGCAAAGTTTTTGCTCTTTCTGCCCCTATGGCTCTCCATATTGGCTCTATCCCCATTACCCCAGAGGCCATGGAAATTGACGTGTTCTTTAGCATGAGGTCATAGTTTGCTATGACTAACACTAAGACATCTGTGTCTGGGGAGAAGAAAACCATCTGTGCAATCGGTGGGTTTCGCTGTGATGCCAGGACAGCCTGGTAGATCAACAGTGTGCCTGTTTCTTTATGATTGTTGTCCTGGAAAAGCAAGTCTTCGTTGCTCTTGCCATGGTATGCCCTAAAGAAGAAGTGATGACCAGTTTGTGTGATGTACTGTTGTACTCTAGAGTCTTTGCATCAAGATAGTTGGTCAGGTCAGCCTTCGTCTTGTCATGTAAAAGGAACCTGTTCATTGGGATGTGTTCTATGTTTGTGTTATCTCTGACCTGATACTGTATTGGAGCTCTTCCTTGCCCCCTCCTCCTCCACCTCCTCCTCCTCCTCCTCCTCGTCCTCCTTCTCCTCCTCTCTCCTCCTCTCCTCTCCCTTGCAAAAATAGCAGCACTCCTTCAACCACTCCAAAGTATACAATGCATATATCGGATCCAGTAACAACCACCACCACCACCGAACCACCGAACCACCCACATGTTGTGAGAGACAAAGAGACCTCAGGGTCACCATCCAAAAGTGACTTGAACAAAACAAAACAACAAAGTCCGCCTAAGAAAGCCAATACAATGCTTGGGTTCATGGCGAATTGAAGACAACGCCGGGAGTTATGTTTATATATTCCACAATTCGGAAATTCTAGTAAAGGCCCACCTCGGATAACGCCCAGCATCTAATTGCTCTAATTACGGGAAAGACATTGGTTGAGAGAGGGTAGCGCCGCGCCACGAATGAGATAATCACTGAGGACAAAGCCCTATGAAAAGAGCGACTCGAGCTCTTCAACTCCTCATTGGAAAAGAGAAGCATGCAAGGGAGACATGATACAAGTCTTTACTTGAACCTGAAACAACTCCCTGAACAACTTCCGCCTCCAAAAACTTCACACTACAAACCAACCTGAAAACAAAACAACGGAAAACAATTCAAGCAAAGAATAGAAATAGAGGATCGGCAGACAAAGATTGCTTTCGAATAGCATTCTCGCCACTGAACCAACCTTCATGCAGCATTGAATTTCCAAGGACGCATCACTCAACTATCCGTTCATTACAATCGCAGCCACTTGCTGCATCGCGGAGTAAACTGAACGTTCCCAAGAGTACATGCACAGATGCTTTAATCCGCCACCGCCTCTCCCACCAACTGGCAAACGGATTGATGCTGCAATGAACGCAGGCAGCTAGTAAATGAGCAAACAAGGCACGGACGGAAGATTAGTCAGTGCCGTCTCCTGTGAAGACGGACTTACAGGCGTAGACGGAAGCAACCAATACAGCGTTAATCTAAAACTGTGGGTGACCGATTGTTAGAAATCGGGTCTGACAGCAAACGGGACAAGTATATGAAGAACAGAGAGCAGACTGTATTCCCACAACAACTGAATGAGTATGATAGCGATATGAAGAACAGGAGACGCTACTGTATTCCTGGTGCAAAATTACAAAGATTGCACGCTGGCACGCAGACATAAACAACAGACCGCACACTGAAATACACACTCTTTGTTTTGCACGCTGGCACGAACAACGTTCAAACAACGCGCCGAGAGGAAATTCTAGCCGACTACCGACGAGTAATCGCCGATACAAAAATCGTCAAACATCAACAACAAACTGAGCACCTCTTATCAGCGCTGAGTGGGCCGTTCACAGAAAATTTGGGATCATTTTCTTGAACGACTTCACCTCTTTTCCAACCTGACGGTTTTTTCAAATGTGTGGGACGAATCATTTCTTTGACTAGTTTCACCTTGATGAGCTTCACCTCACACTCATTCGCTGAGCGCTCAGGGAGGGCTGGTCGTATGCTGAACGAACCAATACTTTAAAACCGCCCAAACTACCCCAGCGAAAAGTACAACAAGTAGTGTACCCCTCCATCACCTCAACGCCCGAAAGTCATACAAACATTCTGTCACAAGAAAACACTTAGACACGACAAGGGACCCAAACAAGCACTGAAGTCAACGTCATTCTGTCCTATTATGAGTCAAATGGAAGCAATACCTTTTTACCATGCACACCGACTTAAAAATGACCGAGAAACGGAAGATCACCTAACATCACCGACCTGAAACCACCTAAAAACCTCATTCTGAATTCCACATATACCACTGTAAACAAATACACAAAAGAGCTCACAAGAAGAAATGTTACGTGTTACGTACGAAGAGAACAAATACCTGAAAATAAACATAAATAACGATGATGAAATATATAGACCTATAACAAGACTAGCAAGCACAACGAGCGCAACGAAGAAACGATTGGAACCTCGCGCAACAAACAAAGCAGTCATTATCGGGGACGACCTTGAAATAACATACGAAACGCCAAACAACGTAACAGTCGAGGTAGGAGATTGCTCGAACCGGGGATTGGAACTGTGCCAACTATTGTTGGACCAGAGGGATTGGAGAAATCTGAGTTACAGAACTTATTGGAAATGTTTCTGAGAACCCACAGACCGACTCAAGTTACCCAAAAACCGGATACTGAAACTGATTATGGTTAACGTACTCAAAGTATCCAGATCCGCGAAAAAACGAAAGATGACTGCCACCCAGACAGACCAATATCAATCAGAAAATCACCAAAAGATCAGAACAGCTTATGTAACCCGAAAAAAAGACAACAAGAGAATTTACTACAAAAGAGCCAATTTTAACCTCGACACTGACTGAACACAGACCTACAAAACACCCATAGGACACACTCCTGTGGACGGCCATAATTGACTGTCAGAACAAACTCCTGAAGAACTGTTAAGATGAAGAGGAACCATAAAATAATGCCACAAAACGTTCGTGAGTGAAAGCAGCCAAAACGAAAAGCTAATCAAGTAGAAAATAACTTTCACGACTATGAACACAAAAACGTACGCCAGCAAAGCCACTGAATGAAAGGAGAGCTTGCAGGACGCTCATACCAAAAGAAGAAAAAAATAACTATGAAAGCACCAAACGCGAAGAAAAGTCCAAACCGAAAACAAAGAAGAAATAAAAGTAAATCAAAAGCCTATGAAACGAAAATGACAGTGAATCACACGGCCAGTCGTACTAACACCGAACAGTAGACAAAAAGGTCCTAGACTACTGAGAGTCTGACGAGGAATGTTCCCCAAGGATTGAATCACCAACGAACCAAGGCCCATCCCCACCGACGATGAAAAGATACCTAGAACAACGAACAGGACACGAAAAAACACCTGAACCAACTCTCAAGCACCAAACCACCACTAACACTCACACCAGACCAAAAGACTCAAACTAATCACCAACAAACTCCTCTCAACCAGCAACAAAACAAGTAACTCACCACCAAAAACAAAAAGTCAGGACACAAAAAGTGGCCCCCAAAGCCTCGAAACAAGCCTCACAAAAAAAAGAATCTACAAAAGGGAGACAAACGTGTGGCCCTAAACTACAAAACAATCAGCCTGACCTCTGTCCTCATGCGTCATCAGAGAAGAAGGAACAAGACAAACTATTTGACAAAGGACAAGCATATTCCATCAAGTCCGATATTCAGAACTGTTCATCAAGAACAAGACAGCGATGTTATATAAAAAGACTTTCTGAAAACAAAGGTATCATATTAAACAGGAATAATCATAAGAACAACAAAACTCAATAGATAGAAAGGCAGGACGAAAACTCAAGTCGTAGGATTAAGAAGGCGGGATTGGACTCAAGTCGGCAGAGAACTCCAGGCGATCTGACAGCGTGGATCTCAGTCTGGCTCACTGGAAGGGACCAACCAAGTGTGGTTCAACGGACAGGGGTGACACAAAAACCAATGGAGAACTCCACCTGCCAAAATCATAAAAAGACCTAGAACATACTTTAATCATAGATCTCACAACGACACACTGAGACATGAAATCAACACACCCAAAACTCAAAACTACACAAGGTGAAAAATGGCAGATGTCCTTCAACACGCAGACTGGAAAGAACACCAAAATTCCACAGACACTCATCCACGGTAAACCACTTATGGCGATATCCAACACAGACCCAGCAGCAAAATACCTGGCAGGAAAATCAGAACTACATATGTTGTGCAAGAGGAAAAATAGTGAACCCTTCATGTTCAGCAGTATAAGCCTTAAAAGGTCACCATCAGCAGTGACTTGAAACAAGAAAAACATTGCATGTGCGCGCGTAAAGAGCCACTTCGAGGACAAGAGGTTCATGAAAGGCGCCACGAATACAAGTACATATGAGTAGGCGAATCATGTAATACGCGCTGTCGCATGCACCTGCCTCTTCACGTGAAAAAGAGCCGACAATTACTTGAGAAAACCGACAGCGCCGCCACAAAGACAATATCGCAGAGACGTGGAGACTATGAAAGAACGACTCACGCAAGTCAACCTCGACACCTTGGACTCAACCTCTTCAAGCCCTTCAAGAGACAACTCTTTGGGTACCAAGATGCAACGGAATACAATTGAAAACTAAAGCTCAGCAACGTTACCGTAAGAAACGAGGAGATCTACAACAAGAAGCAAGAACAAGAAAAGACGGAATGCAAAGTCAAGCAAAGCAGGACCATCACCTCCATCGAGCACTTAATCACTGGAACGCCCTTTCTGCAAAACTGCTACAACACCGAGACAATCTAAAGAGCAGACCAGCAAACTCCTTTTCTGCTGCCCCCGCGCCACTTTTCTTTTATCCCTGGTAGCACTATTCAGAGAATCATCCCTGTATGTGTCAAGCACAAGGATGATTTCATCATAATCTCGCGTGAGGAGCATCAGCCTATCGTTGAAGCATTCACTGAGATCTTTGACTGTCACTGTGGTTGCAGGTTTCTTCACCATCTTCTGCAGAAGAACCATTCCATCTACCAGGACTATCTTGCGACTTGGAGCATCTGGTGTGATGTCCATCCCATCTTCTGGCTGCTGATCTTCCTGTGGAATTTCTGATATTGCCAACTTGTTGAAGAGGTGGATCAACTTCGATTTGTCCAGGCATGGCAGGATTGTACCATCTGGAGCAAAAAGGGCTCTTGGTGTCAGAGTGAATTCGTGGTTCCCAATGGCCTCTTTCTGG
Organism: Eriocheir sinensis; assembly: GCF_024679095.1. Taxonomy (NCBI): domain Eukaryota; kingdom Metazoa; phylum Arthropoda; class Malacostraca; order Decapoda; family Varunidae; genus Eriocheir; species Eriocheir sinensis. Next base: position 8,875,407 of record NC_066558.1, on the reverse strand, counting down.
TTGATGTCTCTGCTGGACCTGGCCAGGACCATCAGTCTGCCATACAAGTCATTGGTCTCCTTTAGATCCACAGGCTTGTCTCGGAGTTTTACAGTGGTTTTCTTGCTTGCAGACATGAACATCTTGTTGTTCTCCTTCTTTACTGGTGCCCATAGGCTGACATCTCCATTGATTCGCTCTGACACGTAGTCTCCATACAGTTTTTGACCAGTCACATCTGCATTCAAGATCGTTGGCACATACTCATCACATTGTGCAGCTTGTCACTTTCAGCAGCAAATGGATTTCCATGTTTCAGTATACAACCACCACCAACTTACATGTAGTGTACAGTAAACTGTACAACATACATAATATAGGTTTGCTACAATAATCAGACCACTAGAATGACTAGATGAACATGTCCTTGCGGTTGGTGCTAAGTGTGGCCCACATGACCAATTTGTCTTATGAAATTAGTAAATATTTGCAAGAACTGCCGTAATAACTGTCTCAACACATCTGCAACTAGGAGCATTGGATTCCTTGGCCCTAAAATTGGTAGTTTAGCTGTCAAAATAAAAGCTCTAGGTTATTTAGATGCTGAAATATTGACGAAAACATTTTTCACGGCAGCCATTTTGTAAAATCCAAGATGGCGGCAATAAAGGACTCGGGGTAAATGGAAACATTGTTTTTCTGATTGCTTATACTATAAGGTTTCCAAATATGTATAGTTTTCACACTCTCCACAAAAATCCAACCAAAGTTGAAATCCAAACATAGTGAACCTAACTATGCAATAAACTTCCTCAGTATTGACATTTTCTTTCCACTTGTCTGTCCTATTTAGACGGCATTGCCTTAGGTACACCCAGACAGGGACTGACAAACGTTACATAGGAAATCGACGCCCGGGCGGAGAGACAACGCCACAGTTATGTTTGCACAGAGAGTGAGCGATTTGGCCCTACAGGAATCGCAGCTGGAACTGGGCCGGCGATATCAAGAAAACTGAAGTCACCACTCTCTTCCTAGAAAAATTCTGCATCACATTAACATAAATTGTGAACTAATGTAAAACAAAATATACGAGAATGAGGGCTAAGAAAACTAGCGTATAAATATTTTCTCACACTTTTCTTACTTCATTTCCTTAGTGCTCAGCTTTTTTTCATCGTATGAATTTTTATCACGGTTCCTGAATCTACTCGCTTTTCTGGTCAAAATTGCCTCGGCACATGAACTGTGGGTTTATGCTGAATTACCTTATATCATTACCTGCATGAAAATATTCAGTGCAGTTAGTGATGTATATGAAAAAGACTATCATTAAACAGCAGAATATATTGCTGATGCACTAATTAACTAACTAACGGAGACCATACGACAAGGGGCGCGTTGCTTCACTCACTTGTTTCCTCCACCCTCGAGGGTCCTTCCGAGGAAACCTCCACGCAGCTATCCTTTCCATTACAAGCCTCTCCATGCGTTACATGGGCGTCCTCTTGGTCTTCTTTACTTAGGTTTGACTCGTACAGAAAGAACCCTAAGAGTAGGATCGACTCACGCGATTCGAATAGTTGTCCCCCTGCACAACTATCGACAACGCAATATACTCGTGTTAACCAAGTCGATAACACCTCGGGCCAGGCCAATCCGTCGAGTGACTTCCTGGTAAGATCCATCAGTGTTATGCATTGCACTATGAAGTTATGCGAAACTTTTGGTGACATCGAGGTCCTCACCAAATGCATGAACAAACCGACTGAACTGTGCCATTCAATAAGCTTCCAAATGACTGGACCTTAGTCTCGGCCCATGAGACCTTCAGTCCCAGTGGTTTCGCCTTCTTATGCAGTACTTCGAGGGCCATCGCCAGGACCTCAAGCGATTTCACGAGAAGTACTTCATCATCAGCAAAAACAAGGTCAGTTACCTGATGTCGCCGGCAGATGCCCCACAACGACTTTGATCAATACCTTTGCCTAATACCCTGTGCATGCAAGTGTTAAAAAGTGAAGAATAAAGGACGCACCCATGCCTCACTCCTAAATTAGTAATAAAGAAGTCGGAAACGCGCACCCCCACATTCCCCACTTCACAGTACTCTCTGTTTCAGAGTAAAGTTCAGTCACGAGGTTAATAAGACTTGAAGAAATCACACGGATGCCTCACGATACACTGAGTGAAATGCCTTCTTGAGATCGACACACATTTTTTTTACGTTCCGCCTATGGCACCGGTAGGCTTTTTGATGGGGCCTGGTGTTCTGCCCAGCCTGTTATGGGGCAGCCAAGTGTTTATTGTGGCGCCATCTTGCTTGACTTATGCTGTCCCCCAGAGTTCATCTTTGACCCTCCTTTAGAGAAAATCTAGAGTCAAGGTTGATGGGGAGTCTTGAGGGCAGCTTGTCGGTAGTTTTAGGCCACTTGAAGATAACTGAAAAATTGCCAACTTGTTTGTAGCTGCTGGCGGGACGCGACCCTATGTGCTCGTGAATGCCGCGCCAGTACGATGATTGCTCAGCCACCGCCTCCCCTATCGAAACTCAAGTCGGCGTTCCACAAGGACGCGATATGCAACGATCCAGTCAACTGTTGCATCACCGAGCGTGAGCCCAAATTGTAAGGTTTCTAAAACTTTCAAAGATGAGATCGAATTCGCATCTGCAGCAGATGAGAAAGCGCTTTGCCCGACGCACTGAGCTATGTAATACCACGGTCACCCTTTCCCTTTCGAAATATGAGCAACTAACCCCTATTTCCAATTAAGAGAAATGGCAACGGATCGCCACACGGCAGACAGCATGTGCACTACATGCATCCGCTGGATCATGACTTCTTCATCGAATTTCAGCATCTCTGGACTGACAGATCCCAGTTGTCTCTTTTTTTCAACTTCTTCACAACCTCTCTAACCTCCGCCAGTGTAGGTGGAGTTTCGTCTATTGATGGATCAGCACCTGCCATCTGCAAACCAGCCAGTGGGAGCTATCAGCTTAGAGGCTCTGCAGTGTACAACTCCCCAGATTACTCGGCCCAATGTGCTCTGTACTCATCCGCATCTGATACTATCTGCCCATCAGCCGTTCGGATACTATTCTTTTGATATGTGGATTTGGAGCGCAGCTTCTTCAGAGCTCGGACGGCAGGTCTAAGGTTCGCATTTAGACAAACCTCGACATCCTCAGTGTAATCTCTGACATACCTCTCCTTATCCTTCGTGAGAAGAGTTTTAGTCCTTCTTGGCAGCCCTGTATCGCTCCGAGTCCCCAGCTAGCCTGGCAGCACGACTCTCCTTTATATTCGCCAGTGTCTCCTTCGGGGCAACTCCGCTCCTGTGCGTTGAACGTTCTCCAATGCACTCCTCGGCAGCTTTGAGAGTTTCACGTTTAAAGGTATCCCGCAACTCACCAGGTTCCTATACCTAGAACCACAAACTGATTTGATACTGTCACTGCATACTCTAGACTCTAGGGCACACGTTTGGTCCCTTGGTTTCTCAAGATGGAGCCACGGAGGATTGCATCTTGAGATTTTCTTGGACTTGATGTTTATCCTCATGCAGTTTTGAAACAATAAGTCCGTGGTCGATAGGAAGGAACTCAACACTCTGGAAAATTCTACTTTTGTAGGATATGTTCGATCTCCTTTGACACACCGTCAGCACTGCTATACCCTGTCCAGTGGAAAAGTTCGTGTCTCTTGAACCAGGAACCAGCAATCCTCGGCATTGTGAACATTGCAAAGTTTAGAAGGAAATAACTTTTTACGTTTCAGGTGTCAGAGCCCTGGGGACCAACACATAACTTGTAGCCAAATCTCCGTGCCAGTAGCTGCATTGACGTCGCCCAAGCGAATGAGTGTGTCGCGAGGGGGGCACTGGCCGACAATGAGAGACGGGCTTGGAATAGAGCAACTCTTTTTCCTCAAGTATCTAGGTAGAGGTGTATACTGTAAGAAAATATATGAAGCCCAAAGTGTACCTCAAGCTCACCAGCAGCATACACTCATCAACAGGAGTAACCCCAACAACAGAGGACTTCATCAGCTAGAACTGGCTACAGCTACCCCCTTGAGACTGGTACAGTTGCTCAGGCCTGACCATTAGTAGATATTAGCTCCACTACTGATCTCTCCATTGGCAGGTCTCCTCATCTCAGAGAGACCCACTATGTTCTCTCTCAAACTCCTAAGTGTACCTGATCCCCAAGAAAAGGTGGATGTGATTGGCGTTGTAGTGGTGCTCTCCTACACCCCCAGAACTGTCAGAGTGCTGGGTGCCATATACATGACGTAAAATTGACTCACCTCGCCCCCACCCATGGCGGATCCCCACATGAGAAGGCTGAGCGTTGGGCCTATAACCCCAAAAGCCCCAGGAGGAGAGTATGAGCAGCCATCATTTGACACAGAGGTGGCCTCTTGGCTCATTGTCACGGAAACTAGCCGATTGACCTCTCAAAGTCAGTAGCGGTCGCCCGTCTTGGCCAGAATAAGGGATCAAAAAGTTGTGTTGCTGGCCGGAGCACACGACTACAACATCGCTCAATCTCTATGACTCTCATCTCCCAGTCATACAAGGATGCTACATACGGCAAACATGTTCGAGGACTAAAGATCGGGGCGTGCCAACCTGTCCTCAGGGTTTGGCACATATGTGGGTGGGTAGGCGGTGGCTGAGTGGATAGCGTGACGGCGCGGCGTCCAGGACGACGCTGGTTCGCTCCCCGCTCGGTGCCACAAGCCGGGATTTTTCAGTCATCGCCGAGTGGCCTAAGACTACCTACATGCTGTCCAGAATACCACCTATCAACCCGAACTCTAGATTACTTCCCTAAAAGAGAGGGTCAATGATGAGCTCCGGGGGGCACCACGATAAATATTTGCCTGCGCCACAACAGGCTGGGGCCGACCATTAGGCCCTACCAAGAGGGCCTAATGGTGCCACAAGAGAAAACATAATAAATGGAAACTAGAAAAAAAAACCGCTGCCAAGGGAGTTTGTTACACGTTATGAGCCGGAATAAGATGGAATAGCCCCATACAGCTGTCATTGTAGAAGCATTCGGTATGGACTTTGGGATTGGGTAAATATATCGGAAGGCGAGTAAACTCCTTTGGGTCACATTCATGTTCCGAAATAATTTTGACCTGGATATTTTCACAATGAAACGTATTCTACACCAACATTTTTTAGGTGCTGTTTGTAGCACCGGTAGGCTCTCTTGGACGGCCCCAGCCAGTTAGAGGCGCAAGCAATTTTATTTATAGTGGCTGCCATGATATATGACTTTTTGCTTGGCCCATGCTGCCCCCCGGTGCTTCACCTGACCGAGGTCGCTGAAGTTAGGGTTGATAGAAGATCTGGGCAGCATGTGGGTAATCTTCCGCCAGTCGGCGATGGCTTAAAAAATCAGCGTGTTTTGGTGGGACTCGAACCTAGGTCCACAGGCTCACTACGCCCGCACGCTGACCACTCGGCCACCGCCTCTCCCTAAATAATCAGAAATGCGTATAAATTCAGGAGCCGTGCCGAAAAATTTGATACGATGAAATATAGTTGAACATTGAGAACTTAAAGGGAGATGAGTGTGAGAAAATGTTTACCCTCTACTTTATTTTATTTATTATTTTTTTTTTTTTACGTATTCGCCTATGGGGCCTGATGGTCGGCCCCAGCCCGTCGTAGAGCAGGCAAGTGTTTATAGTGGCGCCATTTTGCACTAGCTCATGCTGCCCCCCAGAGCTCATCTTTAATCCAGGAATCTAGAGTCCGGGTTGATAGGTGGTCTTCTGGACATCATGTGGGTAATCTTAGGCCACTCGGCGGTGACTGAAAAATCCCGGCTTGTGTCACCGGGCGGGGCGCGAACTCGCGTCATCCTGAACGCGGCGGCGTTACGCTATCCACTCAGCAACCGCCTCCCTTTCATCATCATACTCGCATGTTTCTTTTGACACAATTTTTGCGGATGTTAAATGTGATGTATAATTTTCTCATGAAAAGATGGTGGCCCCAGCTTTTCCTGATATCAAAGAGTTGTGTCAGGAAAGTAGGAGTGAGGTTTGTAAAATTCTCAGATTCGTATGAACTGGGCACAGTAACACGCATGGGCGCAGCGCTAGGTTGCTGGCGTCACTCAGCACAATGCAACGGGATATGGAACACGCTCTTTAGGTATGTATCTGTTGACAACGCGCCCCAAATATAAAATGATACGACCACATTATGCATATATGTGGTCTTCAAAACTTTTTTTAGCACACCAACTAAATACCGGGAAGTATACGCACGGGGGCGCGTCGCTTCACTCACTCACTCGCCTCCTCCATTCCCGATGATCCTCCTGAGCAAGCTCCTACGCAGCTCCCCTAGTAAAGTCCCACCTTACCAGATCGATCGACTCGCTCCATCCATGAGTTACGTGGGATTCCATTTGGTCTCCTCCACTCAGGGTTGCCTCGTACAATAACAACCTCATGAACAGGATCGACGTCAGGGAAGTGTGCCACTTGCCCGAGCCGTAGCCGGAGTTGGCGTTCACGGACCAAACTGGTAACAGGCCTCGATAGTGTTTCATCACATAGTCGCTGGTTCGAGACGAAGTCATTCCAACGATAGCACATGATCATCCGAAGGCCCTTGGTACCAAAGACATCGACACACTTCTCCAAGTTATTATTTAGTGTCCATGTTTCACAGCTATACAGTTAGGCAGGGAGCACAATCAACTTAATATTCGAATCTTTGTTCGCCTGCATAGATATCGACAACGCCATATATTCGTGTTGAGCGAGTCCATAACACCGTGACCCAGGCCAATCCGTCAAGTGACTTCCTGGTAAGACTCCCTATAGTTATCAATTACCCTACCAAAGTATGTGAAACTTTTGGTGACCGATATCTTCACCACATGCATGCACAGACTGAACTGCCTCCAGGCGACTGGACCTTGGTGTTGGGACAGGAGACCTTCACCCCCAGAGACTTCGCTTCCTCATGCTACTCATCGGGAGCCAACACCAGGACCTCCAGCGATTCCGCAAGACGTATAGCATCATCAAAAACAAGATCAGTGACCTTGATGTCACCATCATATGTTCCGCAACTACTTTGATCAACAACTTCGCTTAATACCCAGGTCATGCAAGTGCTTAAAATATGCTGAAAAATATACCGACGGTACCAATTTCATAACATGCCGAAAACTAGTGGCACTATTGCTATAAGTAATAGAATTATAGGTCGGTACTGCTACCCTTGTTTTTGCCGATGATGCAGTAATCCTTGTGGAGTCGTTGGATGTTCTGGTGATGGCTCTCGAGGCACGGCAAGAGGGGGCAAGACCAAGACCAAGGTACAGGCGTTTGAAGGCTTGCTAGATGCAACAATACAATCTGTTCAAGCGTGTGGAGAGGACATTGAGACCTCGGAAAATGTCTCATATCTAGGTATAACAACGGAGGGTTTCGCTAGGAAGTCTTGTGGCGGATTGGCTTGGCCCACTGTGATATGAACTTGCTCAGCACGAGTTTATGTCGTTGTCGATACCTGTGTAGAATGACAAAGATCCGGATCTTTAAGTCGCTTTTGCTCCCTGTCATACTAAATAGCTGTGAGACATGGACACTAAATAGGGACTTGGAGAGGCGGATCGATTCCTTTGGTAATAAGTGTCTACGCAGAATCATAGAATATCGCTGGAATGACTGTCAAATTGGTGGCTACTCCGTGAGACTGATTCGCCATATATTATCCGCATAGTCCGTCAACACTAGCTCTGGCTATAATTGGCAAGTGGCACGCTACCAAGAAGTCGACCCTGCTCATCGGGTCGTTTCTGTATCAGGCAATCCTAAGTGGAAGAGGCCAAGGGGACGCCCACAGAGTTCGTAGCTTGATAAAATAGATAGATCCTGCCAGAGGCACTCTGGATGAGAAGGGGCTCGCCCAGAACAACTTCTTGCCTTGGTGTCGAAGTGTGGGCGAGGAGACGCGCCTCCCGGCGTATCCCCCTGTTGGCTGACTGACTGACTGACTGTTACCTGGTAGTTTTGAAACTCGGTACTACCCACTTATGAATACAAACACTCACACACAAAAAGAAAAAAATGCGACAATAACAACAAGGGAACAACAAAAACAATAAAAACGCCACCCCCGCCATTACCACCACCACCAATGATAACAACAATAACAACATCAACAACATACATTCTCCGGCAATCCTCTCCTGTAATACAAGCCCAGACACACATATCAAAACATCAGCACAGCACCACCACAACTACTAGACTGACATCAATATCACTACGACAATCAGAAAACACAAAACAAACAAAACAACCAAATTTATCCTATGCTAACATTTTCATATAATCCTTTTAACTTCTTTTCTTTCTTGCAGTTCGGAGACCTTGGTAATGGAAGCAAGTTAGTCGACCTATTTTCTGACTTAACAGAGTACTCGGTGAGTGCTACAGAGGTGGCCCCCTTTGCTGGTGCCGGGGCTGTGGCTCTCTTGGCTTTGGGGGCACTGTTTGCTGTTCCTGTAGCACCAGCTCTACTGAGGTAAGTTGATGAGAGTAGGATGAGAAGAATGGATGATTAGAGTATGGAAGAGGGCGGAAACGGAAGAGAAAAGGGGTGGAACGGAAAGGGTATAAAGATGTATACGGTGGTATGAGAGACTGAGTGGCACTAGTCTTATTGAGATGAACAGATCGAAGTTGAAAAACACGAGTGAATAGTTAGGAAGTAAAATGGGTGAGAGGGCAAGAGAATATGGATATATATACATATATAAATAAATAAATAAATATATATACATATATATATATATATATATATATATATATATATATATATATATATATATATATATATATATATATATATATATATATATATATATATATATATATATATATATATATATATATATATATATATATATATATATATATATATATATATATATATATATATATATATATATATATATATATATATATATATATATATATATATATATATATATATATATATATATATATATATATTAGAACTCACAACTTGACTATCATGGCTGTTCCGCTAATCTATCACTCTTTTAGCAAACCAATTCTAGACTGTCTTTGTTGAATCTGAATATTATCAATTTTTAACTTGCTACCTGTTCTACGTATCCTGTCTCATGCCTTCAAAATGCTCTGGCTTGCCTTGACGCAAAATCTTCAGTGTTCAATTTGCGCTTTCTCGAAACGAAAACAGTGGGGCGAGCCTACAACAGTAAAGGGAACAAAGTAGAGGTTCGAAGGCATATATCTTTTAAGAGAGGAAAAAAATTAAGGCGTGGGCAGCGTAGCCGTCTACTCCTTAGGGAAATGAATTCCAGATGTGTTTTTTCCCGTCTAAACATATCGAAAATTACTCATAATCCTGAACACGTACTCGCCTTTAAGGTGTAACGCCCGAGTCAGAGGTGTGCATTATCGTGCTCCGGCAACCTGATGTCTCACTGCGTGTCCAATACCTTGGATAATATATAACAGCCTAGGTTAGGAAATTGTTGTCCTCTTTAATAATATCAAGGCAACAATGACGACTAGCGTCAATTATAGTCGATTGTTAAACCAGGATTCACAAGCTCAGATACATGCCCTATATTAAAAACAAATGTTTCAAAGCTACATATTATATTATAATTAGCAGAGGCAAGAGATAGATCAGGTACATACATACTGGCAGCGGCAAGGTCGGAATGAACATCACCGGACATAATGAGTAGAATACGAGCTGAAAAGTGTAAAAGACTAACAAAAAACAGAAATATGGAATAACAAAACCCGGAGATTCTTAACACCCTCCGATCATCAAAGGCCTGCCTGGGACTGAATGTCATGCCTAAAAAACATCCATGAAATAAACACTAGAATTACATATTAGCATTGGTGGCTTGCTAACACAAGAAAGGCCTCCAAGTATTTGGGGGCTGAGAGACTGGCACTTGTAAGAAGGGCCGAGTGCTCAGCTAGTCGCACACTACTGAAGATCCAACCTAAAAAGAGATAGAAAGAAGATAAACAAAGGACGAAAAGAAAATCCAAGCCCGGGGAGGTTTAAGACGCCGCATACCTGCCCCTTCCCCAACAGAGGAGTTCAGACCTTCCTGTAGTCACCACCAGACTGAGCTGCATAGCCATGTACGTCACAGATGTCCAGCCCTGGTTTGCTTAAATATGTATGTTCAAAATAGTATTGTTTCACCAGGTTGGTATATTTCGTCATTGTGTATGAGGTCAGTGCATTGAGCAGCGCAGCGCTCCATCAACAGTCGCTTCTCAGTCCACCTCTATCATATCGTCTCCTTAGTTCCCGCGGCTCACTTTCATCTCAGTCGTTCCTTTGTCGGCCATCTCCTCAACTGCTTTCTATTTCAAGGTTATCATATATTTACGAAGTCGGACACGCCGTGTGACAGCAGGTTGCCAGAGCACGATAATACACACCTCCTCAAGCAAGATGGGGCCATTATAAACACTTGACATTCCCAGAACTGACTGGGGCAGACTATCAAACCTCTACCAAGAAAGTCTGCCAGCGCCATTCGTAGGCTGACGTGAGAAAAAAAACTGCGATTTTTTCTATAGTTACGGATTATCAAAATGATGAATAAGTAATATAAAAAGGTGGAGTAACCTTGATGAAAGAAATGTGTGCACTGATTTGGGAGAAGGAGGTGATGTAGCCATGTAGGTGTTGACAAAGTAGAATATGTTATCTGAGTAACGATACTAGATTTAACATTTCACGGTAGCAGAAAGGTTAACAAGGAGGCAGAATCCCCCCAGCAGCAAGCAAAACAGCCACACCACGCAAAAAGCACAATGAAAATCATAGTCGAAAGGGCAGCAAATGAAACCATTCCTTGACACGTTTTGACTTAAGGGCAGACAAGTGGTGACTGATCAAAACTGGCAGATTCAAGAATTGAGTGACACCAAATATTTCAAGGGGTGTTTGAGGCGGGGAAGTTGAGTGGATAATAAGATAAGTAAAATGGGACGGAAAAACTTGTGTATAGGGTAGTTAGTGAAGGCTGATTATTGTTGAGAGGATCAAGAATTGAAAGGGAAAGGTTGACAATAAATGTGGTATAGAAACTTATGGGGAACAGTGACTGAATGATTGAAAGGATAATGGGGTGGAAGCTAATGAAATAAATGGGCGAGCCAACAATCAAGGTAAAAAAGACCTAGATTGAAAAAGACACGCAGAAAAGTTATGGAGTTAATGAAGATAGATATGAATTTTCGACGAAGAATATACGGAGACAATTAATAGATAGGAAAAGACAGTGTGTGTGTGTGTGTGTGTGTGTGTGTGTGTGTGTGTGTGTGTGTGTGTGTGTGTGTGTGTGAAGGGGGAGGGTGATTTGTGTGTGATTCAGTTATATCAAACAAAACAGGCGCAAGGTTCTCTCTCTCTCTCTCTCTCTCTCTCTCTCTCTCTCTCTCTCTCTCTCTCTCTCACACACACACACACACACACACAAGAGCGAGATTACGGTAAATTAAAAAAAAAATGCTGTAATTTTCATAATAGCGGAACAGATGTGTGTGTGTGTGTGTGTGTGTGTGTGTGCGCAGGCACGAGGGCAATTCACCATGGTATGATCCCGTGCTTGATTTGCGACTCCCAACTGGCCCTCCCCGAATTTTTTTTGAGCTCTGTTGTGTTTTTTATTTGCGAAGATTTACATAGATATTCAGACCACACTGACCCTATGGTCCAGACAAGGTTATCTGTCCTTAAACCTAAGTGGAATCCTATTATAAAGTATAATGTCACCAAGACTTTGCATTTCAACTTAGAGAATATCAAGGTGAAGGAATTGCCGGTTGAGCTTGTTTTAAATGAATTAATCGAACTGCAATGGACCACTGAGGGCGGGAGTTTATCCTATTCTCACGCTATAACGTTGGTGAAGAACAATTTGATGCAGTCTAAATTTATTTGTTTGCACTTACGTTTTGTGCCATAATTTCCCGTTCTGAACGTCTCCTCGATCAAAAACAATTTGGCTTTGTCGACATTCGTAAAACCATTGAGTATTTTAAACATTCGATCAGTTTTCCTCGGAGGCGACGTTTCTCAAGAGAAAACAACTTAGGAGATGAGAGACTCTCGTCGTAAGGTTTGTTGCGCAAGATCATCTTTGTTGCCCTACGTTGCACGCCTTCTAATTTTGCAATGTCCTTTGCGTAGTTGTGAGACCAAAACTGTATCGCATATTCTAAATGGGGCTTTACAAAATAATTGTCCAGTGAAAATATTACATCTATATTTTTGAATGAGAAGTTTCTCCTAAAGAGGCTGATGCTTGTTGCATCAACGCATTGCTGTGAAAGTTTGAGGTTTGTCGCGATTTTGACACCCAGGTCCTGTGCATACTGAACGCTTTTAAGTTTAACGCCACGCACTTCACAATCATACCTCTTATTTTTACTACCAATTCGAAGAACCTGGCGCTCATCTATATTAAAGGGCATCTTCCATATATATATATATATATTTTTTTTTACAGCAAAGGAGACAGCTCAAGGGCACAAAAAAGTAAACATTAATAAAAAAATATATATATATATATATATATATATATATATATATATATATATATATATATATATATATATATATATATATATATATATATATATATATATATATATATATATATATATATATATATATATATATATATATATATATATATATATATATATATATATATATATATATATATATATATATATATATATATATATATATATATATATATATATATATATATATATATATATATATATATATATATATATATATATATATATATCGTTACAAATGAGGGATGGGACCTGCTCAAAAACATCTCCAGTCTCTGTCTGCTGACTCCAACCTCAAAAGAGACAACACCACAGTACCGGTGGTGACAAACGCCGATGTCAGGGCTCTCTGAGAGGAGACTAAAGAGCAGACGAATCCATTAACAGCTCATCTGCTGATGAGTGGGGCTTAGAGCCACACTCGTTATCCACGATATTTGAAGGAGTCTAATAACGTCCACTCCACGCCGCTCTGGAGACACTCGTCACCCTCGCCCCCGTACGCAGTTTCTAAACCCCCCACACCAGTTAATGGAAATACAGCCCAAAGACTGTGACTGGAATCACCTCCCACATCATCAATACACCTGGGGCAGTGGATGGACACACTAGGACAGGGAACTGTGCCGGCTTGGACTAAATGAAGTGTAAGAACTATGTGTGTGTGTGTGTGTGTGTGTGTGTGTGTGTACAGTGCCAGCCAAGGCCCCGGTACCGTTCGCCTCTCCAGTCCGTGCGTCTCCGTGATGGATACAAACCAAGATACGATACATAATTACTAAAAAAAAAGGAAGCAAGTGGGGGGATGAGGACTTGACGTACCTAGGACTGGGGGGTAGCTTGGGGGTAGCTGCCACCACCACAACGATTTAAGGAGAATAAGTCTCCATAGCCTCGTCACGAGGCTATGGAGACTTATTCTCTTAAATCGTTGTGGTGGTGGCAGCTACCCCCAAGCTACCCCCCAGTCCTAGGTACGTCAAGTCCTCATCCCCCCACTTGCTTCCCCCCTTTTTCTCTTAATTTACCACTCAGGTCCCTGGGTTATTTATGAAACGCCAGAATTTTCTCTCCACTGTACTCCAACACGACCACAGCTTTCTGAACTTTACAAAGTCCAGAAGGCTGAGGATTGCTGGTCCCTGTTTCCAGAGACGCAAACCTCGCCGCTTGAATTGATAAAGCAATGCTGGCGGTGTGGTTTAGAGATCGATCACATCTTTGTTAGTCATCGTTCGAGGATCCTCCAGAACTGCAAAACTGATGATGCGCATCATGTCCAAGATAATCTCAAGATGCAGCCCTTTTTGAAAATAAAACAAACCAGGGGTGTGCTAAGGAGTATGCAGTGGCTGTCTCAAATCGGTTTCAAGTGGATGGTACTCTGGATGACCATGGGAAATTAATTAAGAGATACCTTTAAACGTTTCAGGTCTAGTAGTGGAGTTGCCTTGAGGGAGAAACTGGAGAGTATTGAAGAAACAGACTTTGTAATTTACATAATTTATACTCATCCTGCTCTTTGTGTACACCGTTACACTTCCAGATAGTTACAATATTAGATAACTATTACTTAGTTATTAAATTGTTGTACGCTTTAATATCTTTAAATCAAGAGTACCATTTTTTTTACATTATTTCTTTTCATTGATGCTTCATGATTTCTGAAAACTTGTTCCTACTTCTCCATCCGACACACAACGATACCCATTTCTCTTCTTATAATTTATATCCTTTTACTTCCTTATTTTTCTCCTCTTATTCTTTTCATCTCTCTTCTCCTTTTCTACCTATCTGGTCCTTCTCGTCCTCCGAAAACTCTTCTTCGATTTTCATTCTCCCATTTCACATCTGACTCCTTCTCCTTCTTGTCCTCCTCCATTTGTCTTCTCAACAAGAGTAATCTGCCATTCCAGGAACCGTCCTGAATAATTAATGCAAAAACGAACAACTCATCGCAAAAAATAATAAACGAACGGTCCATTACGTATATACAGTGATTGTTTTAATCGTTACTGTATGTTTGCAAAATGCCGGTTGAATAGATCAATGGCCAATTTCTTAGTCGTTTCCTATTTTTGTGATCGTTACCAACGAGCGGTGATCATCATCACCATCAACGAATTCGTTTTCACAGATGTCCATCACGGCGTTGTTTGTTTGCATCGTTACCAGAAATTGTATTCTTTAGTAATCTTAGTCTGGGGGCTGGGGGAGTTCCCAAACGGAGCTTACTAATGCAATTTATTACGAAATAAAATATTTTCATTTCCATTTAGTTACAATATTTCTTGAAATACATGAAAAAAATGTAGCTATACGTTGCAGGGCTTTCATGGTATTATGAGGATATCTCAACAGTTGGATGACGGCGTAAATTCACCTCACCAGCTGACAAAGCAGATGTTCCGATAACTTCAATCATTATTTCACCTGGTACGCCTCTATGATGAAACTCTTGTAATATTCCAGCTACTTGTGCATAAGACACATGACACTTATTACCAAAGTAGGTGATATATGAAATAGTTAAGTCCAACATAGCATGCATAATACAATTAAGCAGATAACTGCAGAGATTATTTATTAATGTGCCAATTATATCAGGATCAGGTAAACCAGTGCGGGAAATGAACAACCTTCACGGTAAATAAAAGTAAAAGTGGTCCGTTTTCTAATTCAAAACTGCCTAATTTTTTTAGTCTGGAGCAATCTTTGCTTCTAAACTACCTTCCTACGGATTCTATCCCTCTCTCTGTACTTTTATCTCCGTTTTGGCATGCTTTGATAAACGGCCACCTTTCTTCCCGTAAACCTATAGTGTCCCGCATGGCTCTGTTCTCTCCAATTCTCTTTCTGTTCTGATGTGTTACCTCCTCCTCCTCCTCCTCCTTTTCCTCCACCACCTCCTCCTTCTCCTCCTCCTCCTCCTTTTCCTCCTCCTCTTCCTCCTTCTCCTCCTCCTGGAAGCCAAAGTGGTGGAACAATAAACTCAAATGCCAAATTGAGAATAAAAATCGAGCGCGTCGCAAATGCTTAATTACAAATAATGAAACAGTCAAAATTGAATTCCAAAGATTATGCCGTGAATCAAAAAGAATCATACGTCTCAATAAAATAAACCTAGAGCTTCATATTGCAAGCGCCAGCAAAAACAAATCCTGAATTTTTTTTTGCCTACGTAAGAAATAAAAAAAGTTACCACCCCCAGTATTGGCCAAATAGCAACTGTAAATGGAGAATCCACAAATGATGATAAAGAAATCGTTAATATATTGAATGATTTTTTTGCCTTCGATTTTACAGAAGAAATCTTATCCGATAGGCAACCGGAAGCCCCAAGATATATTGATGACACATCCTTGAATAGTATTAGCGACATTGCAGAAAGTGATATGGTACAAATTATCGATAATATTAAAGTATACAAAACGCCCGGCCCAGATAAAATATCCCCGCGTATTCTTAAAAAGGCAAAACATCAGATCAGCAAACCACTCTTGAACATATTCTCAAAGTCGCTAAACACAGGAAAAGTACCACAGGAATGGAAACTCACTAACGTAACTCCTATCTTTAAAAAAGGCGACAAGTCACAGCCAGTCGACCGATCAGTCTAACGTCAATCGTGTGCAAAATTTTGGAGACGATCATTCGCGAAAAAATGGTAAATTATTTTGAAGATAACAGGCTAATTAAGGATTCGCAACATGGTTTTCGATACAAGCGTTCCTGTATATGACTAACCTCCACGATTTTTTCAACTACATCTTTAATGTATACGATGAAAGTCAATCATTATAATTTGGACTTTCAGAAAGCATTTGACAAAGTCCCTCACAACCATCTCATTAGTAAATTGCAAGCTCAAGGTATAACTGGTAGTAGGTAGGAAGACACCTACCGAACGGGCGCAAGCCACTCCCGGTGAGGTATATAATATGGAGAGAAGGGAGTGAAGCCACTCAAGACCTTCCATAATGTCACTAACTGTTTCCTCCCTGTTGTCACACCACACCGGAGAGTAGTTCAGCATGCTCTAAACAAGACAATCTTTATCCACACCACCACACCTACATTCATAACATATATTACCTTTTTCCAAAAAAAAAAAAATTCAAAAAAGCAATGCCTAAGCAGTTCCGCCCGGAGTCCCTGCCTGGGGACCAGGAGGACTCCTTTGGCTCCTTGGCGAGAGACCCGAAGAGGTGTCCTCATTTCCAACCTCCCTCTTCTTCTTCAATGCAACATTCGCATTCTTCGTCTTCGCTCTAATTTGTGGGACTGTGATCATCATCCTCCCTAAACTAAACCTCACCTTCTCTTCCTTACGAACAGTTGGTTTCTACTCTGGCAGCACCTTCATCCTACTCTCCTACTCCTACTATCTCCTATCTTTCAATCAATCCAAAGCTAGCTGTTGCGCCTGCGTAACGACATCACTTGCTCTTGACTCTTCTGTGATTTCAGCCCTTCGGTCCCACCATCTGGTTAGACTTCTTCAACATCATCTTACTAAATACACATCTCTCTGCTGTTATCTCTCACAAATGCACCAACTATGTAGGTACTGACTATTGACTATTTAAATTTATTAGACATCTGAATTCTCTCTCCCAGACTGAAATCTGTTTTCAATTAGATATTTTCTCACAACTTTGGCTTTTTTCCTCTTCAACAAGTTTTCTTGGTGAATCCTCAACAACTCCACTACAACAACGACCTAAAGCAACTGGTCCAGCACCTACACGTCCTCCCTGACCGTCTTGGAGATCAGCCTTCTTTCCCTCTCTCTCTTCCTTACCTCTGCCTTCTGCCTATTCCTTCTTCTCGTTCTCTGTTCTCTCCGTCTTCTCACAATCTGTTCAATCTCCTGTCTTATCGCTCCATCCTCTGGACTGGACAAACCGAGGCGATGCTTCTGGCATTTTGCTTTTGCTCAGGTGGGACTTCCTGAGATGTTTTCTGATTCCGAGTGAATATTTTCTTCCATGATTATTGCCCTGATGATGTGCTCTCAGGATGTCCAGGATCTGGGTGTGCTCTGGATCACATCATACATTCTTCGTCTCTACTATCACGCTTCTCACGCTTTCTCTACTCATTTAATCACGCTTTTTCTCTGTGCTGTCAATGATAGAAGGTAGAATGATAGAGATACAGAACATCAAACTACCAGAGCAAATGAACTTTACATGCCTGAAAAATCATGCCATTGCCTTCTCCACTAACCAAAAATTCTTTCATTAATAGAAAATGTCAAATCACTAATAATCTACTCTCCGTGACTTCCTCCATGGCTTCACATCTCCTCCTTAAAGCTTCTTCATCATAATTCCTCTTCCTTCCCAGTTGAACAGCAACACCTGATGGCACACTCCTCTATCATCTCTCTTTCTCTCAAAACTCACTCCCAAACTGGACGATTCAACTCTCTTCTTTCCTCCCCTCTGTATCCTCTTTGCCCATATAAATATTCCCTTGCCTAGTGTTTTCTCTGATCTCCTCAATGGATGTTTCCTCGTCTCTCTCAAATGACAATTATCATGCCCTTTGTCCTCCCTCCTCCCTCGCCCTTGTGTGTCACCTGCTGGTCCCTCCTATTCACCCTGCTCACTGTCTGTCCTTTGCCTCCTACCTTCTGAAGTAAACCTTTCCTGACAGCCTGTACCTAAGAAGGGCAATGCTCAAAATCTCAAAGTACCGTGACCGCCCAATTTTTCTTTTCTCAGCTTTTTGCTCAATCATCTTCAACTTAACCAGCTGACCTTCCGCCCCTTAAGCCTTAAGATATTTCATAGTATTCCACTATCTGCAAAAGCGTTCACCGCAGTGGTATCTAGCCTCTACTACTGACTCTTGGTCATCCCCCCAATAGCTTTCCTGACTCTTTCTTTTATGCTCTTAGCTGTTTTGGTAAAGCTTTGATGAGTCTGGCACAAATCTGCTTTCTAAACTACACTTCTACGGTTCTCTAATCTTTCTCTCCCACACTTTCTATGGTTCTTCTCTGATCTGACTCTTCTATTTCTCTCGTTCTAGACCTTCACTGTTCTTCCCTAAATCTATAGGTGTTCCTGTCCCCTCTCTTTCTGTCCTATCTCCCACTTCTGTCTGTTGTATCTCTTCTTCTTTCTCTTCCGTTCTGTTGTTCATCCATTCCCATTCCCTGCGCCATTGATTCCACTCTGAATTCATAGAACGCATTATTCCCTGCATTTCAACGACTAACGACTCATTCCTGGGCCCTAACGGCAGCCTCGAACCTTACTATTATTCCGATTGGAAGAAGAAGAGCCCCACTATCTTTTCCGCCTCAAAACACACTGTCTCCACCTATCCTCTCACACAAAATATTTACAACCTATCTCATTCTTTGACAACAATCACCCAACTATCTCCTCCCTCAAAAACACAACACTTCTATCCTTCCTTCAACAAAAAACTGGACACTTCATATCATATCTCAACCTTCCTAACTTCCTCCAAATCCTGCGTTCTCTCGTCTCCGCTTCTTCCTCTCCCTGCTGCAGATTCTTGTCTGTCTACAGGAGCCTTGTCTGCACCGTTGTTGTCCATATACAGGGGCTGTGGGGGCCTCCTCCAGTGGACATTCTGGACAGAGTGGAGGCCATACAACTCATCTTGTCCCTCACTCCTCCTCATAGGCTCTTTCTTCCCACATGCTGGCTCCGCCTCTGAATCTCTTCTACTCTCTCTCTCTTCGCAATGTTGTTTCTCTTTCATTCCTTCTAGACACTAACTGCATGCCTCCCCTCCATGGCTCCTCTCTGGCCGACCTCCTCCTCATGCTGCTGCTGATACCCCCGACCTCTTGCCATAGGTTAACCAGTCTCTCCCTCTTTCCTCACCCTGCAGTAAACCAGCATCTCATAACTTCATCCTCACTTTGCCTAAGCTCTAAACTTTCTTCATTTTTATTCATCCTTCCTCCGTTTGAACTCTCCACTTTCCCTTCTTTCTTTGAGCCTCACCTCCTTTCTTTTGGGAGGAGCAGCGAAACTTTTTTTTTATTAATGTTTGCTTTTTTGTGCCTTTAGCTATCTTTTTTTTTTGAAAATATTCATAAGTGGCTCAAAGGCTGGCTTACCGACCGTAAACAGAGTTGTTATGAATGATATATCATCTGACTGGCGAGATGTCAAAAGCGGTGTTCCACAGGGGTCGGTGTTGGGACCTGTTCTGTTTTTGGGTACGTAAATGACATTGACGAGGGGCTATCGTGTAAAATATCGAAATTTGAAGACGACACAAAAATAGCCAGCAGAGTCACTACGACAATGGATAAAGAAAACTTACAAGCTGATCTCGAACGTTTAAGTAGTTGGGCACGAACATGGCAAATGAATTTCAATATTGAAAAGTGCAAGGTTATGCATATCGGAATCAAAAACGTTTGTATTCATTATCATATCAACGGAGTGCGCCTTTCTGAAGCCAGCAAAGAAAAAGATCTTGGAGTAATAATTTCGAACGATCTTAAACCGAGTCAACATTGCACAGAAGTAGTAAAAACTGCCAACAATCTGATCGGATTTATTGGTTGTACATTTGAACATGAATCAGAAAAAGTAATATTAACACAGTACAATTCGTTAGTTCGTCCACATCTTGAGTATTGCGTTCAGTTTTGGTCTCCCTGTTACAGAAAAGATATAGATAAACTCGAGATGGTGCAGCGTCGAGCTACTAAAATGATCCCTGGACTGCGAAATAAACCGTACGAAGACAGACTTAAAGAATTGAACTTATTCCGCTTATCAAAGCGCAGGCTAAGAGGTGACCTTATCGAAGTGTTTAAAATGTTCAAGGGATTCGATAACGTTAATGTCCATGATTATTTTACAGTCTCTCAATCAAGCATAACAAGAAACAATGGATACAAAATAACGAGGAAGCGTTTCAACTCAAATGATTCAAAGCATTTCTTCTTTAACTGTGTCATCAATGTATGGAATGGTCTGCCTCAAAACGTCGTCGAAAGCGAAACTATTTGCACGTTCAAAAACTGACAAGACAAATATTTAGAAGCTAACCTTAACATCCGTTATTTTGCTCCGGTCTAACAGAAAGTAGTGTTAGCTTAGTAGTCGTGTATGATCTTCCTTCTGTCAATATAAAACTCCATTGTAGTTTTTCTATACTACATGGTATTTTTCCTTTTCATGCCAGCCTCGGCTGAAGGGACTGGTGGGAGTGGGGGCGCCTTCACATTTGCTGTCCTGTGTCTCTGACTCGTAGATTAGAGTAGATGGTAGCAACAATTGACCTTTCTTTCGGCCACTTTTGATTCTTTTTTGGGAGCAGCGAGTAGCGGGCTTTTTTTTTATTATTGTTTTCTTTTTTTTGTGCCCTTGAGCTGTCTCCTTTATTGTAAAAAACAAAAACAAAAAAACCCCAGCCTAGTTAGGACCAAGAGGTCTGTTGCTGTTTATTTTCCTTTGTAATCCTTTGTACTCCTCCTTCTCCACCTCCTTTTTTCCTTTCCTTTCCCTTCCTTTCCTTCCTACCCCATCTTCGCTACCATCTCACTCCTCTCTTACCTCTTACCTCTTCTCCTCCTCCTCCTCCTTCTTTCTTCTTTAGCCTCATCATTCCCCCAACTAACATCTGCATTTCAGTTACAACAAATTTCATTATTTACTCTACGTGTTTTCCCTCATTCACTGACCATTATTTCTAAATAGGCGTACCGGCGCAGAAGGATGGTCAGGCCTGCCAAGCTTGAGTGAGCTGTTCGGATGGTTTCGCTCATCTGACCCAGTTGCCGAAGCCTGGGCTGATAACTACTACCAACGATATGAACATCCAGGCGGAGAGTACGGTGGAGAGGTAAGGAGGTTGAAATGGTCAATACAAAAGATTGGAGAAGCATGACTGTTGATATACTATCATAAATAGAAAGTTAATATTTAATCAGAGGAGAAGATTTGAAATAGATGGAAATAATAAAAAAATAAACTGTTATTTAAAAAAAAAAAAAAAAAGGTGAAGCGTTCGGAAAGCTGAATGAGGAGTTTGCATCAGTCAGCTTTTAATCACGTTTTCTCAAATGCAAGTTATTGACCTTTACAATAATACTTAATCGTTGGATTTTGTCATTTACTTGAATATGTTGTTATGTTTGTTAATACATTTTCTGCGAATTTTGCTGAAAAAGTCTTTGAAATAATTAATGCAAATATTGTTTAACAACTGTTTTTATAGATTGTCTTAGCTGCATCAAAACACTTGTAGACTTTACGAATTTTTTCGTCACAGGAAAGGTATAATATAGAAAAATTGGTGGCAAAAAATATTTTTGATGGATTAACTTCATCAGTAATGCGTAATTTAAAAATATTACACGGTAAATATTTGAGCAGTAGTCTCTCGAAAGCAGGGAAAAGGGCAAGTAATTTGTAGAATATATGTTTTTCCATTCATTTAATTTTTTCGTCCTTAAAAACTTCTACGCATGTATATAAGTATCATAGTATTACCCCAAAAACATTCATGCAAATCTATGCATTTCACTTTCCACTAAAAAATTATGCTGCCTTCCCCAACCCATCCCATGCGGGGGTCTGCGCGAAAACATTATGCGCCTCTCATGTGGCTGGAGTACTGGCTTGTTTAATCAACGAATATTATTCTTATTCTTATTCTTATTCTTATTATTATTATTATTATTAATATCATTGTTAGTGTCATTTATATTATCATCATTACTATTGTTATTATTATTATCATTATTATTCTTGTTCTTGTTCTTGTTTTTGTTCTTCTTCTTCTTCTTCTTCTTCTTCTTCTTATTATTATTATTATTATTATTATTATTATCGTTATCATTATTATTATTATTATCATTATTATCATTATTAATATGATTATTATTGTTATTATTGTTATTATTATTATTATTATTATTATTATTATTATTATTATTATTGTTTTTATTATTAATATTATCATTATCCCATCTTTTTGTTTTGGGGGTGGCCGGGGTGGTGCAGAGACTGCTCCTACCATCAGAACCAGGCCCGGGGTTAACCTTCGGAGGGTTCTGCGTGTGGGCTCCTGGAACGTCCGGAGCCTCTCGGACGATGATCGAATGCCCTAGCTATCAAATGAGCTCAGAAGGCTGAGGGTGGACATAGTGGCACTCTCTGAGACAAGGAGGCCTGGCAGTGACGAGATCAGTGAGGGGTCCGGCATGAGCAATGCCTTCCGTCTCAAGGGGGTAGCTATGGGCATCTCCAGCCAACTGCTGCCATTCGTGGTTGAAGTTGCTTCGCTTGATGAGCGTATAATGCGAGAAAGGCTGAAGCACACACTGGGCTTCATGTCTCTTGTTGCGGTGTACGCTCCTACCGAGATGCGTGAAACTGAAGAGGAGATGTTCTACGCCAAAGTCGACTCCGTATTAGACCAGTGCCCTCCACGGAAAACACGCATTGTCTTTTTGCCATTTATAATAATCAAGATCATATTTATCACTTCCACCCCTGACATTACCACCGTCAGCACCACCATTATGAACTCATCTTATACATCGTCATTACGTTCATAATCATTATTCATTTCAGTACTATCCTGGCTTCGACCATAGCGAAAGTGGGTCAGTGCCAAAGCAGTACTTTGAAGATGGGAGTCACCCCCACCCTGGTGCTCCTGGCCCCCACGCCGAGGCCCCCAATCTCCACCACGACGATGCCCCGCCTCCTCGCTACCAACCGATCTTCGCCCTTAACCGTCGCCAAGGCACCAGAAGAGTGTCTAAGGATGGCTATGAATATGTGAATTTGGATGAGTGAGTATTTTTAATACATTGATTTACCGATATCTCTGGTAGTAAACTATTATCTTAATACTATAGCTGGTGAGATTACTATAACAATTCCAAAACCCATAAATTTCTACTCAGGCCCATCCCTATGCTGGTTAATTTACAATCCTAGAGTTAGCATCATCTTTATTCTTTCATCCCTGTTGACTGAGAAACTCTAGAACAGACATTGATCTATTCTGTTTTGTTAGTTATTAATTATTTTAAAATTCTTTCATCCGTTTTAATGGCAGGTGCATATTGCTTTAGGTAATAAATGCTATGAATATCTGATTGATTTTCAACTGTAGTAGTAGTAGTAGTAGGTGGTTCACAAGCTGTGATTTTGTTCAGGTATCTATGAAGTATGTTGTTAAGTTTATGTTAGGGTAGCCATTATTTATGAATGCTTGCTTTCAGATATTTATGCTGTTATGGAAGTGCAGCCAAGAGGAGGAAATTTTGTAGTTATGATGTTTGTGTATCTCTGAGGGCATTCACTTTTATAGTTTAGGTATATACCACTGTTAACACAAGTGTTAGCATAACCTATATACGACTTTTTTTTAAAGTTTTGCCTATACCGCTTGTAGGTTTTCATGATGGGGCTTGTTGGTAGGTCCCATTTTGATAGTGTCGCTGGCAAGTTTGTTTGTTTTTAAGGTGGCGCCATTCATGCTTGGCTTATGCTGCCCCAAGAGCACCACTTAATCCTCTTAAGAGAGTTCGGCTAGAGTTCGGGCTGATAAATGATCATCAGGATAGGATTTGGAGAGTCTTATGTCAATCGGTGAAGAGTGTAAATTGTCAGCTTGTAGCGGAGTGCGGGACTTGAATCCTGGTCCTCCAGGACACCGCGCCCTCAGGCTGAGCACCCAACCACCATCTCTGCCTTCCATCAGTTTATTCAGTTTCTTCCCTTCGATTTCCAATTGTTTTATTAACTTACTAGAATAGAAAACAAAAGAAGCTAAATTATCTATCGTTATAGCAGGTAGCTATAAATACAATTTGTTCGATATCTGACCATCTCCACGTACGCACGCATATCCTTCCCTTGATTAAGAAAAAATCCTTGTAACGAAAATCCTGTTCTTTCTTCAGATCAGTATTTTTTTTTCTCAAACACATTATATAAATTTATTTACATCAGTATTTACGTGGGAAAGATGAGTAGCTTTGAGCCCGCCACGGCTGGTGGTGTTCCTCATATAACTTCCTCATCTTAACTGGTGGGGTGAGTTATTTGGTGCCGCCCATCGTTAGTGCGTAGAAGTCATGATCATCGTGGTGGGGCTGCTGAAATTTGCAATATGAGTGGCCCTTGCTTTCTCACTTGAGCCACTGGCGGCTTCCTGCCTCTGACGTTCCTTTGCATGACTCATTGGTTACGTATATAGTGGGCGAGTGGGTGACCGGCTCGTCGCAGTAATCACACAAGCTGTCATATAATCAGTCCCAATGTTTATTCATTGTGCTATAACGCAGCCTCAGACGGAGCAGCAGGACACAGTTAGCTCTGAAAAGTAGGTGCGAAGCTTGTAGTCCATGGCTGGTGGACGGAGACTGGCGTACCAGGCAACGTGTTGACAGATCGTCTCTATATACCGGTGAGGCGGTGATAGTGTTCAAATTTTGGTCAGCAGCAAGTTTATCCTCAGTGTATTGCACACTTGGCAGCACGTTGCTGGTCCGACGGCCTCGTTGCTAGCCTCGTTTCTTTTCATACCCACGTGGCTGAGTACCGAGTTGGTCTGCAGAGCCGAATATTGGTCAAGTGTTCTTCAGAACAGCACAGCATTTCTCCGTCACTGATCGCTGCCGCTCTCGTCGTGTCCCCTAGATCAACATAGGTTTGATGTAGTATACTGCAGTGCCCTGGACAAGTATTCATCAAGTCTATTCTTATTCAACACCGGGAGAATTTAAGACCAGTTGGCACAGGTTTTAAGTTCTGTTGTGTTTGGGCTTCAGACTGAGACGCTAGTTCCCGCCACCGTCACCATCTAGTGCTGTTTGTATTTCCAGGTGAGTGTAATGTGTCCTGCTGGCTGGGAGATCAGTGATCACAGTCTTTACGTACCGATGTTGTCTCCCAAGGGCATAACGTAATCAGGGATAGGGTGATCTGGTACCTACTCCTAGCAGCAGCAGTTGTGCGTGCATCGAGCAAGGCGCTGGTGATATCAACAAAACGCGAACACAGTGAAGCTGGGTAAACGCCGTGGTCTCCCTTTCTTGCCGAAGAATTCTGCTGATCTTTTGGACTTTGGCAGCCAGTGGTACCAGCCAGGTCTCGATCCGCATGACGTCAGCACCGGTCCAGCCGAGTGCTCCTCCATGATCCTATGGCCTGGATTTGGATGGCCTCGATCTTCCATTGCTAATCTTATGAGAGCGCGACGAGAATGGGTGCTCTATGATTAACCGGCACGCGAGCAATCTACAGATAGGACAGCGTTGCTGCGATATTTATCACCTCGGCGTGCATTATCATCATCGCCCTCATGACTCTGGTCCTCGCCAGACCCCTCCTCCTCCAGTAGCTGACGTGTGTCGTAAAAATCAGGTATCTTCCTCCCACAACTCTAGGTGCTGATAGTAGCTTGTCCAGTCATGCGTAATAATGCATTGAGGTGGCACAAATTGAACTTCAGCGCTTTGAACTTCTCAACAGAGGTTTTAGGGCTCCAGTACATACCGAAATAATTTATTACAGTTGCAAACTTAGCAGGAGAAAACATAAATTCCAAGTAGTGCATCATTCTTGAAATAACTGACAGTACATTTTTTTTTTTCAAAATAAAAATAAAAATTAAAGTCCCGTTTGCAAAGAAAAAACTATTCTTTTTTGGGGTGTGTATATAAATATTTATTTATTGTCTCTTATTTTGTGCCCTTTCATGTGATATGTAGCTTTGCCATTTAAGATAAATGAAACGAGTCTTCCTTTCATCCCAGGATCAACAGGATTGGTGAGGAGTCGGTGCGCATTTTCGGACAGCTGGTGCAAGGCATGGGCGAACAGGATGACCCAAACTTCTACAGGGAAGGCACAAATCATGTGGCTCGACGTCGCCTCCCACAACAACACCAGGATTCCCACCACGACTCTAGCATCTTCCAGCACGACCCTAATCCTTCCTTCCACTACCAGAGCAACGATGAGGTGCACGAGTACCCAAAAGTAGCATACGAAAATCAGGCATATGTCGAGAATTATGAATATCCCCAAAATGCACAAGACCAACATTATGAAAGTCAGCCTCATTCACAAAACACTGACGAGTATCAAGAAAAGGAACTTCACTGGTATCCACAACATGATAGGGATTCTAACGATGCCTTAGTCCATGGAAGTTCTGACCAGAGTACTTCACAACATCCATACGCGCAGGAAATTGCCACTTCTGACGTTCCTCACCCTTACAGAAAGGAAGAACCGCAGGTCTTCCTATCTGAGAGAAGACAAGGCGAAAATAGTGATCAGTCTTCGGGTCTCAGGCGTCAGCCAGTTAAAGTTTCAGAGTTCCCGTACGAGTTTCACAAAAGCGACTGACGTTCTTGCGGTCTTGTGTGTCCGTAAATATGTCTTGTTGAGGAACTAGTTCAAGTGATTTAGAAGAAAAAGGTGATTTTCAGGGTGACTGCATATTTCATAGAGGCGACTGAGATGTTTGTGGTTTGTGAATAAACATGTATCTTGATAAGCAATTAGTATTTGTAAGTAAGTAAAATTTGACGAGTTCAATGAGACGATTTCCGTGTTTTCCTGATAATTATTTGAGTTTTTTTTATTTTCTCTAACAAAAATAACAAATTAGTTGCTATGATTGTAAATATTAATATTACTTCTACCATTAGTCAGATCTCTCGGAATTGGAGGCCGTTTCCTTCAAGTTCTTTCCGAGTTTCTAACTGAGAGAAGGCAACGTGTGACTGGTGATGGCTGTTGCAGTTCTTTTAGTCCAGTTCTATCTGGTGTTCCCCAAGGTAGTGTCCTGGGACCCCTTCTTTTTATTATTTATACACTTAACATGTGGTGTGCAATTGAGTCTAATATGGTTGCATATGCTGACGACACCTCTATATATGCAGTAATTCTTTCCCCTCAGGATAGACAGAGAATTGATAATGTTCTCACTCGCGATATGTCAAGGATTCTGTCTTGGTGTGGTCGAGTGGCAGACTGGCAGTACATGCTTGCCGCTTACAATTTTCTGACTTGTATATGTAAAGGAGACCGCACATCTTGGTGATGAATTATTGTCCTCACTGCATTTCTTGGTGATCATGAATACATTACAGCGTGTCTTGGATATCATGTACATTACTTTTTTACCTGTTACAGTATATTTACAGTAATAAATTACGAAATTATTTTTATTTCATACGTCTGCATGTTCAAGTGCTGGAAAACAGTAGAAAGAGAAAATAAAAACATTACGGTACTCCATGGATGCGGTACTCTAAGGGCAAGCGCTCTCCATGTTAGGCGCGCTCCACCCTCGTATTCGTACCTCACGGCTTCAACAATATGACGGCAGATTTGACAGGAAAACTGGCTGCACTCACCAGTAAAGCGCGCTCGGCGCTATGGGCCTCTCCACCCTTATTACCTCCATGTTATTAATACTAATAATATTATTACTATTATATTATTATCATTATTATTAATATTATTATTATTATTATTATTATTATTATTATTATTATTATTATTATTATTAGTAGTAGTAGTAGTAGTAGTAGTAGTAGTATCATTATTATTATTGTTATTACTATTATCGTTATTTTCATTATTATTATTATTATTATTATTATTATTATTATTATTATTATTATTATTATTATTATCATTGTTATTGTTTTTATTATTATTATTATTATTATTATTATTATTATTATTATTATTATTATTATTATTATTATTATTATTATTATTATTATTATTATTATTATTATTATTATTATTATTATTATTATTGTTATTATTGTTATCATTATCATAAATATAATTATTGCTTCACTTTATTATTTCTATTATTACTTTTGTTACTATTGTTATTAATATTGCTAATGTCTATTAATTATTATTACACGTTGCCTTGATCATTATCATAAAGGCATTATTTACGTATATCGCAAGAAGTATATACCGGTTTAGTAAAGTATTGAAATGAGGTTAGAGCCAGCTTGAGGCCTACAGACAAGAAAATAAGATGAATTAATAATAAAATGAACATTTCTGACGTTTACCTACAATTTATTTTTATTTTTTTTTCACATATAAGGAAAAATGCAGCAATGGTCAATTCAGCTTCGAAGAAGAAAGGAATATAGGTCAAGGATAATTTTCAAATATTCAATAACTTCATGAGGCCTTACATTATTACTGCTGAATTTATTGCTCCCTTTTTCTTTTTAATTATTCTCTGTTATTTGGTCTTTGATTTCTTCATGTGCTGCAATTGTTGCTGTCTGGCAATTGGTGTCGTTGTTGTTACTATAAGTCATGTTGCTTTTGTTCATGTTATTCTGTTTGTAACTAATTTGCTAGATGCTGTTGTTGTTCTTCGTCATGTAATATATTATTTATTATGATAAATCTCATATTACTTGTTTAAATAATACCCCTTTTTTAAAGTATATTACTAATAATTTTACGATATTTTATCTGTTCTCTTACACAGCACTGGTAGGCTTTCCCTTATAGCTTCATCTTGTTGGCAGAGTGAGCGAGTGGGCTGCCGTGATATGCGGCTCCTGTAGCAGTCTTTGCTTATTTAATGCATCTCCTCGGTGCTCCTACTTCTCTAAAAAGCTGAAGCTAGGATTAATTGGTGGGCATCTAGGCAGCACGTGTTTTGTCCTCGACCGTTTGCGATGGTTGCATATTGCCAGCTAGTTGAGGCAGAACTAAAACCCAGGTCTTCGTAATCACGTGCGCTAATTACTCGGGCACCATCTTCCCATGTGTGATTGTGTATGTGTGCATGTGTGCATGTTTGTTTGTTGATTATTTGTTTGTTTAGTTGTGTTAGTGTGTGTGTGTGTGTGTGTGTGTGTGTGTGTAATTCACCACTACCTGATCACGAATTGGACTCGCAATCGCCAGCACTTACCCTCCCGACATGAGCAAGTACTCTTTATAGTCGATCTCTGGGCACTGCCAGGACCTCACACACCACACACCCCATTCCCCTTGCTCAAGGGGGGACAATAACCACTCCTAGTCAACGGAAAGAATCCGGCCTGAGCGGGGCTCGAACCGCCGCCTGTCAGGCTGTGAAGACTTGCAAAGCAGCGCTCGAACCAGTTAAGCCAGCGGAGCGGTGTGTGTGTGTGTGTGTGTGTGTGTGTGTGTCTTACGTGTACGCCTATAGCGCCGGTAGGCTCTCTTGAGGGATCTGAATGGTACTCGGCCCCAGCCCGTCATGGCGCAGGCAAGTGTTTATAGTGGCGCCATCTTCTCTTGGCTCATGCTGCCCCCCGGAACTCCTTCTTGATTCACTTGGACGGTTTGCTCTAGAGTCCGGGTTGATGGGTGGTCTTCAGGACAGCATGTGGGTAGTTTTAAGCCACTCGGCGGTGACTGAAAAATCCGAGGTGGTAACGTGGGGATTCGAACCCACGTCGTCCATCACGCGGTGAATGTGGGCCCAGCACGCTACCACTCAGCCACCTCCTACCCCTCGTGTGTGTGTGTGTGTGTGTGTGTGTGTGTGTGTGACGGTACCTAGAAAATGGATTATTTCAATGCAGGCTCACCGTCACTTGAGACACAAAGTTAGAGAATCAAAAGTGTTAAAAATATCACTGTAATAATTTTGAACACTTTATTAATTAACTTAATTTACGTGAAACGGGATACAATGAAGAAATGAGATGCCATGAAATGGGAACAAACATTGATAAACAAAACAAAAGTCTCATGTCAATCCGGCATACTGTAGCATGGGAACACACGACAGATTACCGACGAAGAAATGTAAGCTTGGAATAGATAAATAGTGCGCATAAACGATGAACATGATTCAAGAGCCAAGTATGACTCGCACTCTTATACAAATAACAGCACTCGACGAGAATGATACCTGATTAGCTTACCAACGTTAATGAACAAAATAAATCTTGGCTACATAAGTGAGGATCGGTGAGTGACAGCAGACGGAAAATACAAACTACCGCACGGCATACATACTAGTCTAAAACAACACAATATCTTTCCGCAAGACGTAAAAATCCTACAAACACTTACCCTTTGCAAATGAGTTTGGCGAATGGCAAGGCATGGCGGTCACAACAATGTATATCAACAGAGAAAAGGAGACGGAGCCTCTACCAGCCTCCTGGGCGTTTTTCACTGTGCTATTCGCGTAATCTGTCCTCGAAGGCAAAGGTGCAGAAGAGAGATGTGATCGGAGCTACAGCCTCGCTGTTGGCAAAAGGCAGATTGGGCGTGAAAGAACGTTTTTTCTTTTAAGTTTGATGTTCGTCAAGCGTTTTTATGGTTTACATCCCATTTGTTTGATTACAAATAAAAGCAACAACAACAACTGCAGAACAGCCTGCCACTCTTGTGCATGCGCCAGATAGGATCAACAGACAGTAGTGACCTGGATGCATATACCTCACGCCTATAGTTATTCAGCACCTTTTTTTTTTTTTTTACAACAAAGGAGGCAGCTCAAGGGCCTGGAGAATTTAGGAGCAACTTGCGTCAGCCGTTAGTGCGGAGTTTTTTGTTTTTTTTTGGCGGGGGTAGGGCAGCAACAGCCCGGGATGTTAGTACGCCTCATCGCCCTCAGCTCATGCTGTTGTAGCTCTGCATCTTTCTGGCTGGCAGGACTGTGATGAAAACCCCCAACGGTGTTGGCTCCCAAGGTTTTGCTATAACATAGTCAGGATCGGTGGTCCTTTTTTCCTCGCGGCACCAGCCCTGTATCGAGGAAAGCGCTGATGGCATCACCAAAACGCAGACGCGGTGAAGCTGCTTCAACGCTGTGGTCCCTCGTCGCTTGTTCCTGTCGAAGGATCTTGGCCACCCAATAGGAAACGATCAGGTGGTCCCTGGTTGTCAGTGGCAGCAGCCAAAACTCGCTATCCATGACGGAGGCGCTGGCTCAGCCTGGTGCTCAAAACAAGATCATGGTCTAGTTCTGGATGACCTTGATTTTCCACTGTTGGTATTTAGAAAGCCCAATGAGTACAAATGCCCTATAATCCACTGGTGCGCACACTGCAAAGAAACGTTAAATATTGTTTAAGTGACCCCGACGTGTAATATCATCATCACCGTCATGACATTGTTCCTCGCCAGAGCCCTCTCCAACATCATCATCACCGTCGTGACATTGTTCCTCGCCAGAGCCCTCTCCAACATCATCATCACCGTCGTGACATTGTTCCTCGCTGGAGGTCAGCCCTTTTCCAGCCACATCTCTGGGTGTCGGTAAGAGCGTGGCCCTGTCTAACCTGATGTCCTGTATCAGGAACTTCAAAGCATTTAAGTTTTCAGTAGAGATTTTTTTTTTTTTTTTACAACAAAGGAGAGGGCTCAAGGGCAACAAAAAGAGACAAAAAAAGCCCGTTACTCGCCGCTCCCATATGAGATAAGAGTAAAGAATAGCCAAAAGAGAGGTCAATTTCGGGTAGAGAGGTGTCTTAATAAATTCTTAAAAGAGGTCAAGTCATAGGCAGGAGGAAATACAGACGAAGGAAGGCTGTTCCAGAGTTTACCAGTGTAGGGAAAGAAAGAATGGAGATACTGCATGGTTGACTCTTGCATTAGGGGTTTGGACAGTATAGGGATGAACATGAGTAGAAAGTCGTGTGCTGCGGGGCTGCGGGAGGGGGGAGGCATGCAGTTAGCAAGTTCAGAAGAGCAGTCAGCATGAAAATATCTATAGAAGATAGAAAGAGATGCAACATGGCGGCGGAATTTAAGAGGTAGAAGACTATCAGTAAGAGGAGGAGAGCTGATGAGACGAAGAGCCTTAGACTCCACTCTGTCCAGAAGAGCTGTGTGAGTGGAGCCCCCCCACACGTGAGATCCGTACTTCATACGAGGGCGGACAAGGCCCTTATAAATGGGAAGCATCTATGCGAGGGAGAAGAACTGGCGGAGACGATATAGAACTCCCAACCTCGAGGAAGCTGATTTAGTGAGAGAAGAGATGTGAAGTTCCCAGTTGAGATTTTGAGCTAAGGATAGACCGAAGATATTTAGTGATGAAGAAGGTGACAGCTGAGTGTTATCGAAGAATTGGGGATAGGTGTTTGGAAGATTGTGTCGAGTTGATAAGTGGAGAAATTAAGTTTTTGAGGCATTGAAGGACACAAGGTTCCTTTTACCCCAGTCAGATATGATAGTAAGGTCTGAGGTTAAGCGTTCTGCAGCCTCCAGTCTAGAGTCTTGTAATTTCTGTTGAGAGTGTCTTCTGTTGAAAGAAGTTGAATCACATACCAAAATACTGTTCAGTTGCATGATTAGCATGAGAAAATTACTTTATCAACAGAAGAAGCATTCCTAGAAATTATTGATCATCTAACATCCCTTTTCGCACAATGAAAAGGACCTGATCCCGTCCTTCAAATTTTATATAAGTATTTTTTCTGTTATTGTGAATTTTCATTTATTGTTTAGAACATTATTTTTTGTCTTTTCATGTGTTAAAACTTTGTTACTTCTGATTAGTAAAACAAATCGTTCTTTCATCTCAAGACCATCAGAATTGGTGAATAGTCGGTGTACATATTCGGGCAGCTGAGAAAACACACACACACACACACACACACACACACACACACACATACTGGGCGCAACTAGTAGAGCGCTGCGCTGCCAGGCTTCACGGTCTGACAGGGCGGCGGTTCGAGCCCGCTCAGGCCGGATTCTTTCCGTTGACTAGGATGGTTACTGTCCCCCCTTGAGGCCCCTTTCACACGAACGATTTTTGCCGGTCCGGCACATGCCGCACGGCGGCCGCATGGCACCAGGACATCCATGGTCAGGTGCGGTGCCTGCCGCATCCACTTCGGTATCTCCTTCAGTCATATTTGTAATTTTCTCTTGAGGGATCTCACAAACCAGGCTGTCTTTCAATCTCGGAGATCAACAGCTCCGTGTCATGGTAATTTAAATTAGCCATAATCTTGAAATTTAAATGCAGATGTTTGTTGTACAGAGGTATACAGAATTAATAAGTAAGACACTTACATTTTCAATATACATTAATTGAAAGTTCATAAGATTGAAAATATAGTGCATACCAGCTTTTCCAATGATGCAGACAAAGTGGTCACGTGCCTTTCCTCCCAGTGTTGACAGACAACTCTCCCTCGCCGCACGCGGCAAACACCACATGTGTGAACGCGCCCATAGCAACACATGGCCACCGAAACCGCTGTGCGGCATTTCTGCCGTTGCGGTCTTGCTGGCAGTACGGCAGGGTGCGGCTGCAGGAACGGCAAGACTGCCGCTCCGGCCCCGTGTGAATACACCCATAAGCGTCAATGTAATGCTAAACCGTGCGGCATGTGCCGGACCGGCAAAAAAAGAAAAGAAAAAAAAAAGAATAATGATAATAATAGTAATAATAATGATAATGATAATAACAACAACAACAATAATAATAATAATAATAATAATAATAATAATAATAATAATAATAATAATAATAATAATAATAATAATAATAATAATAATAATAATAATAATAATAATAATAATAATAATAATAATAATAATAATAATAATAATAATAATAATAATAATAATAACAATAATAATAATAAGTTTAATAAGGATAATAATAATAGTAATAGCCTTAATTCCCGTTTATATACGGGGTCAACGTTTCCGACAAGTCGTCTCCTTGCAGCTCGGGTATAACTCTCTCCCGTCAATCCTCTCCCTCTCAGGTCTTCCCTCACGCTGTCCATCCATTTCCTCAGGAGGCTGATTTAGTCGGAAAGGAGATGTGAAGTTTCCAGTTAATATTTTGAGTTAAGGATAGATCGAGGGTGTTTAGTGCAGGTGACAGCTGAGTGTTGTCGAAGAATAGGGGATAGGTGTTGGGAAGATTGTGGCCAGCTGATAGGTGGAGAAATTGAGTTTTCGACGTGTTGAAGCATACGAAGTTCCTCCTACCCCAGTCAGAAATGATAGCAAGGTCTGAGGTTAAGCGTTCTGTAGCCTTCAGTCTGGAGTCTAGGAATTCCTGTTGAGACGGTCTTCTGTTGAAAGAAAACAAATAATACAGAGTAGAGTCATTAGCGTACGTGTGGATAAGACAGTTTGTTGTGGAGAGAAAATCATTGATGAATAACAGGAAGAAAGTGGGAGATAGGAAAGAGCCCAGTGGGGCATCACTGTTGATATATAGGTTGAGTGGAAGAACAGTGATCG
>NC_066558.1:8778013-8833013 GCF_024679095.1 Eriocheir sinensis | reverse complement strand
AACAATCTTCCTTCATCTGTATTTCCTCCTGCCTACGACTTGAACTCTTTCAAGAGAAGGGTATCAGAACACCTCTCCTCCCGAAATTGACCTCTCTTTCGGCCACCTCTTTTGATTCTTTTTTAGGGGCAGCCGATTAAAGGGCTTTTTTTATTATTGTTTCTTTTTTTTGTCCCCTTGAGCTGTCTCCTTTGTTGTAAAAAAAAAAAAAAAAAAAAAACTACCCTCTTTCGGATTCTGTCCCTCTCTCTGTTCCTTTATCTCCAGTTTCCTTTCCGGCCGTTCTATCTCTGCGGTGGTAGATGGTCACTGTTCTTCCCCTAAACCTATCAACAGTGGTCCACAGGGCTCTGTCCTATCATTCACTCTCTTCCTGTTATTCATCAATGACCTTCTTTCCATAACACTCTGTCCTGTCCACTCATACGCCGATGACTCCACTCTGCATTATTCAACTTCTTTCAATAGAAGACCATCACAACAGGTAGTACATGACTCCAGACAGGAGGCTGCAGAACGCTTAGCCTCAGACCTTGCTAACATTTCCGATTGGGGTAGAAGGAACCTTGTGTTCTTCAACGACTCAAAAAACTCAATTTCTCCACCTATCAACTCGACACAAACTTCCAAACTTCTATCCCCTATTCTTCGACTACACTCAGCTGTCACCCTCTTCCCTACTAAATATCCTCAGTCTATCCTTAACTCAAAATCTTAACTGGAAACTTCACATCTCCTCTCTTACTAAATCAGCTTCCTCGAGGTTGGGCGTTCTGTATCGTCTCCGCCAGTTCTTCTCCCCCGCACAGTTGCTATCCATATACAGGGGCCTTGTCCGACCTCGTATGGAGTATGCATCTCACATGTGGGGGGGCTCCGCTCACACAGCTCTTCTGGACAGAGTGGAGGCTAAGGCTCTTCGTCTCATCAGCGCTCCTCCTCTTACTGATAGTATTCTACCTCTTAAATTCCGTCGCGATGTTGCCTCTCTTTCTATCTTCTATCGATATTTTCACGCTGACTGCTCTTCTGAACTTGCTAACTGCATGCCTCCTTCCCTCCTGCGGCATCGCCTCACACGACTTTCTGATCAAGCTCATCCCTATACTGTCCAAACCCCTTATGCAAAAGTTAACCAGCATCTTCACTCTTTCATCCCTCACGCTGGTAAACTCTGGAACGATCTTCCCTCATCTGTATTTCCTTCTGCCTACGACTTGAACTCTTTCAAGAGGAGGGTATCAGGACACCTCTCCTCCCGAAATTGACCTGTCTTTCAGGCACTAACCTCTTTTGGATTTCTTGGTTTTACCCCAGGAGCAGCTCCCAAATGTGGCGGGCTTTTATTTATATGTGTTTCCTTTTTTGTGCCCTTAGGCTGCCTCGCTTTATTTGTAAAAAAAATAAGAACTCGTAGTTCCCCAGACGCTTTTGTCTCTCGTAACAACTATTATCAAAGGCTACAAAAGGAGATTCATCCCGGGTTACCTGGGAGCGTTTTTCGAAACGTTCATGTTGCAGAAGGCACTTTTGCCTTTGTCACTAAGTTCATAAAAGCTATCATAAAACGCCACTACCTCGGCGACAGCCCCTATCAAATGTGGATGTGCAGGCTCCGATAGTGTGTTTGAAATATTGGTGAAAGTCGCCATCTGTCCCTGCCGAGGCCCCAGCCCGTCATGGCGCTGAGCAAGTGTTGTAAGTCTATGAGTGGCGCCATCTTCTCTTGTCATGCTGCCCCAGAACTCGTTCATGATTCTTGACGGCTTCCTCTAGAGTCAGGTTGATGGGTGGTGCTTTCAGGACTCCAGCATGCTAGGTAGTTTTTAAAGCCACTTTGGCGAGTGACTGAGAAAAAATCCAAGGGGGGTAGCGTAGGGAATTCAGACGTGTAAATCCATCACGTGGTGAATGTGGGCCCAACAGACACTTCCCAGCTGGCACCGCCATACCCTGCTTCAACTTCACTGATACAAGGTAACAGGATGGGATGCCGTCGCCGGGGCCAATTGGTGACGCGGCCTCCGGTGAGGCCCCTATGGATTACCTGATTGATTAATTCGTGTGCCCATACCTTTCTGATGAAGACACAATCTCCTAAACAGCCTTCCCATTATTTGTACTACTTCAGCTGTCACCTTTCTGCGACACCTGAGAAATCTATCCTTGAGGGAGTTCTGGGACCATAACTCCAGGAACTCAGGTCCGATATTCTCTTTCTTTGGCATCCTCTGTTAACTTCGTATTGGCCAGATATATGCTCTCAACGCCAGTTTCTCATTGTTCCCCTTTGACTCTCCATAAGAGCGATTAAGTCCGCCCTCGTATGCAAACCACAGAAACAGTGAAGTGCCATACGCAGTTGTCACATAATAGGTAGTAACCTGTATGTAGCATTCACCAGAGGTCGGCTAACGTGCTGCACCCCCACCGTGTGTGTGTGTGTGTGTGTGTGTGTGTGTGTGTGTGTGTGTGTGTGTGTGTGTGACAATGTGTGTGTGTGTGTGTGTGTGTGTGTGTGTGTGTCTGTGTGTGTGTGTGTGTTTTTCTGTGTGTGTGTGTGTTTGTGTCCTGCTAAATCTAGATTTATCAGTTGTGTGTGTGTGACTACGTGTTACCTACCGGTTTCTTACCTAACAAAACCTGGGTCAGTCCTGTCTCCCCAGTCTATGTTTGTCCAACTTTTCACCATTTATGGACACTGTCCCTTCCAACAATGTCTCTGCTAAGTCCGCCCCCATGTATCCACACTCCTGTACACAGAACACTGTATTCCTTTAGGTCTTTCAATCGTGTAAAGCAGGTTTTTAAATTTGATTACGGTCCTCTTAGTCATCCTCCTCCTTCCGATTTCGATTAAATATTTTCTATCCACGTTCTATATTTAAACTTGTGTAATTTCCTGTACAACGCTACAGGTCTCCTCTTTCTCTTCTTTTCTTCCAGTGTTGAGGTAAAGCCCATTTCATCTAATCTAGTCTCGTATGACAGGCCCAGTAAGTTCTGAGTACCATCTTAGTGCAAAATCCTTGCCAAGTCACCTAATGTCCTTTTCCAGATTGATGTGGTGACCAGACAACTAAAATCCGCATCTCTAGCATGGCCTCATCAATGTTGGTATTATTTTCTTCAATAGTTATGTACCCATCCAAATAATGCAGAATAAGCATTCCTAATATTTTGCAGCCAAATTATATGTTTCTACAAATATCTTATATACGTAGTTATCAGGTGTCAGTGTGCAGCAACTTGGATAATTCCTAATTCGTCTTTTCCTTCCTTCCTGTGTCGTCCCACTGCCATCTTACATACTCCACTTGGTCCTATATTTTACTCTTGTCCACTTTTCAAAATACTTCCTGTATCTGATCATTGATCTTCATTTCCCATTTTGCTTCATTCGTGGTATCTCATTTTAAATCTTCTGCAGCGGGACCCCACAATCATCCCCAGTCATCTCTTATTTTTTCTACTAGTTTGGCGTCATCTGCAAACATACTCATTATGACTCTACTTTTCTGACATATCATTCTGGACAGATGATAAAAAAAAATATAGGCTCTACTTGTGACCAGCTTCCGATCTGGTATTTCATCTTTCAACACAGTTCTCATTTCTCTGTTTGTCAAGTAATTTTTCGTCCAATTTCTATCATATTCTCCCTAATCCTCTATTTTCTAATTTCCACAGTAGTCTCTTTTGTGGAACTGCTATCAGAAATGCCATTTTTAGTCACCCATGCTCATCTCTCTCCTGCACTAAATCTATTACTCTTGAGTAAAAATATCTTAGATTTGTGACAAGATTTACCCTTGTCTGAATCCAAATTGACTTATATTTTATTATTCCTCCTTTCTCTTTCTAGATAATCTATCCACTGTCTTGTGATTATTTTCCCTCACAGCTTGCATGACCTTATTAAGAGAAACAGGTCCATAGAATCCAGAGCTCCATTTTGGTTCGCTCTTATATAAACGGGACCTCCTTCGTTGGCTTCACCGAAAACCTATAAAAACTAGTGCACCGTCCCCAGTCTATCCTTATCCAATTCGCAAATCGCCATCGCTCTGAGAAGTCTAAATAAGGTGAGTTTTTTTTTTTTTTAAATATGATACGGAAGAGACAGTCTGAATCTTGCTTTACGCGCTTTGCCAATGATACTAACGTTTTTACTGTTCAACCTATCATCCCATAAAGCTTCAATGCAGCAGTGCACATTCTTTCTTTAATTCAACCAATTTAAACACCTATGGACACATGGAGTGTTTAATGATCGCATCATTTCGATTAATTTCAGTCGTTTAGTATTGTGGCTCTCGTGAGGCCTATCATGACTGTCTTTAACTCCATTTTTCTTTAAAAAGTTCATCGAGTTCTCTGACAGTGAGAATGGAACTGAATTATATTTAGAAGAAAAACAGAGCACTTCTAGAGTACCTTTTTTGATTGGGCGCTTCAGCAATTTATTATGACAAAATAACTTTCATCACTGCACACATCACTCAACGAACTTAAACACCGTCGAGATGACCGCAGAAAAATCTTTGGAAATCCTCGCCATATTGCCGATCGCCTTCATCAAAGAAACACAGGAGATTGGCTCCCTCAAGTGCTTCCGCGTCCATCAGTGGCTCTGGGTATTCTTCTTTTAAGCTTCATTTCACCTGCTCTTTGATACTGACAGTAGACTTTGCCTTAAGACTTGCTTCAGTGGCCTCACCTTCCACCAACTCGTTTGATGATTACTATATATATATATATATATATATATATATATATATATATATATATATATACATAATTATATATATATATACATGTGTGTGTGTGTGTGTGTGTGTGTGTGTGTGTGTGTGTGTGTGTGAGAGTGTGTGTGTGTGTGTGTGTGTGTGTGTGTGTGTATGTAAAATACTCTTAATTTGATTCTACAATGAAGAGTTAATTGCAGTTGTTTCATTCTCTTCCTTGCAGTATGTTCTCTAATAATCTAGGTAAGCCTATGTATGCATCTATCCTTTAGCTATTGTTTTTTACATTACTAAACTACTTTTCATTTATATGTAAAAAAAAAATATTTATACTGCTCTCTCTCTCTCTCTCTCTCTCTCTCTCTCTCTCTCTCTCTCTCTCTCTCTCTCTCTTCATGGTTAATGACCTTGGTTACTAACTGCTTTCTGACGGTTAAGAGAAGAGAGAAAGAGAAAGTAGGATGCTCAGGTGAAGGAAAGGAGGGATCATCAACTCTCTCTCCCTCAGGTCACAGCAGGATGTCTGTATAGGATTTTGTCTCCCTTCTCCCTTCAGAATTACGTGAAAAATCTCCCTGAAGTTTCATTCTTTGTATTTTTTGTTGTTCATTATAAGTATCATCCTTTTCTTGCGTATAGTTGCTTAATTCTTTCTTTACTTTATCTTTTACACAGGATATTAAACGACCGTAATTGTAAACAGGACAGGAGCTGCCATGTGTAGTCATTCCTGAATCTTGCCGATTTTATATTTTCTTACTTTAAAGATGAAATAGAGATTTTAACAGAAAAATGAGGAGAAAAACAATTTGGAGAGTGAGGAGTATCAAGATTTGGAGTGGGAGAAGGGAGAGTTGAAACTAAAGATTATAACCACTCCAAGAGTGACTTGCAAAATTCTCAGAATACAATTATTTCGTTTTTCTATCGTGTATTCTGTATAGCAGATGCGAGCATTGCAAGAGAGAGAGAGAGAGAGAGAGAGAGAGAGAGAGAGAGAGAGAGAGAGAGAGAGAGAGAGAGAGAGAGAGAGAGAGAGAGAGAGAGGTAAATATTTTTTTTTTTACAGCAGAGGGGTCAGTTCAAGGGAAAAAAAAAGGAAACAAATATGAAAAAAAAGCCCGCTACTCACTACTCCTAAAAAGAGTTAGTGGCCAAAAGCAAGGTCAATTTCGGGAGGAGAGGTGTCCTGATACCCTCCTCTTGAAAGAGTTCAAGTCGTAGGCAGGAGAAAATACAGATGAAGGAAGATTGTTCCAGAGTTTACCAGCGTGAGGGATGAAAGAGTGAAGATTTTTTTTTTTTTACATGCAGCCCATTGCGTTGCAGCCTTTCCCAGGTGATCCTGATGGTCGGTCCAAGCAAGGCTTCTTTCCTGTAGTCCTGATGGTCGGCTCCAGCCTGTTCTGGCGCAGGCGAGTGTTTTATGCGGCGCCATCTGCATTGGCTCATGCTGCCCTCCCAGAGCTCATCTTGATCCTAGAATCCAGAGTCCGCTGATAGGGTGGTCTTCTGGACAGCATGTGGGTAGTTTTAAGCCACTCGGCGGCGGCTGAAAAATCCCAGCTTGGTGGCACCGGGCGGGGATTGAACTCGCGTCCTCCTGAACACGAGGCCGTTACTTTGACGACTCAGCCACCGCCTCCCCTGGTTAACTCTTGCGTAAGGGGTTTGGACAGTAAAGGGATCAGCTTGAGTAGAAAGTCGTGTGTGGCGAGGCCGCTGGAGGGGAGGAGGCATGCAGTCAGCAAGTTCAGAAGAGCAGTCAGCATGAAAATATCGATAGAAGATAGAAAAAGAGGCAACATGGCGGCGAAATTTAAGAGGTAGAAGACTATTT
The DNA here is from genome assembly GCF_024679095.1 of Eriocheir sinensis. NCBI lineage: Eukaryota > Metazoa > Arthropoda > Malacostraca > Decapoda > Varunidae > Eriocheir > Eriocheir sinensis. The sequence goes on along the minus strand of NC_066558.1, from coordinate 8,826,425 downwards.
TGTAAGAGGAGGAGAGCTGATGAGACGAAGAGCCTTAGACTCCACTCTGTCCAAGAGAGCTGTGTGAGTGGAGCCTCCCCACACATGAGATGCATACTCCATACGAGGGCGGACAAGGCTCCTGTAAATGGATAGCAACTTTGCGGGGGAGAAGAGCTGGCGGAGACGGTACAGAAAGCCCAGCCTCGAGGAAGCTGATTTAGTAAGAGATGAGATATGAAGATTCCAGTTGAGATTTTGAGCTAAGGTTAGACCGAGGATGTTTAGTGTTGAAGAAGGTGATAGCTGAGTGTTGTCAAAGAATAGGGGATAGTTGTTTGGAGGATTGTGTTGAGTGGATAGATGGAGAAACCGTGTTTTTGAGGCGTTGAAGGACACCAGGTTCTTCTTGCCCCAATCGGAAATAATAGTAAAGCCTGAGGCTAAGCGTTCTGCTGCCTCTAGCCTGGAATCGTTTAGTTCCTGTTGGGTGGGTCTTCTTTTAAAAGAAGTTGAGTAATGCAGAGTAGAGTCATCGGCGTAAGAATGGATAGGACAGTTCGTTTTGGAAAGATCATCAATGAACAACAGAAAGAGAGTGGGAGATAGGACAGAACCCTGCGGAACACCACTATTAATAGGTTTAGGGGAAGAACAGTGACCGCCTACCACAGCAGAAATAGAACGGTCAGAGAGGAAACTTGAGATGAAGGTACAGAGGGAAGGATAGAAACCGTAGGAGGGTAGTTTGGAAAGCAAAGATTTGTGCCAGACCCTATCAAAGGCTTTTGATATGTCCAGCGCAGTAGCAAAGGTTTCACCGAAACGGCTAAGAGAGGATGACCAAGAGTCAGTTAGGAAGGCAAAGAGATCACCAGTAGAACGCCCCTTGCGGAACCCATACTGACGATCAGACAGAAGATCAGAAGTGGAAAGGTGTTTTTGAATCTTCCGGTTAAGGATTGATTCAAAAGCTTTAGATAGACAAGAAAGTAAAGCTATAGGGCGGTAGTTTGAGGGATTGGAACGGTCACCCTTCTTAGGCACAGGCTGTATGAAAGCATATTTCCAGCAGGAAGGAAAGGTAGATGTTGACAGGCAGAGGCGAAAGAGTTTGACCAGGCAGGGTGACAGCACGGAGGCACAGTTTTTAAGGACAATTGGATGCACTCCATCAGGTCCATAAGCCTTCTGAGGATTGAGGCCAGAGAGGGCATAGAAAACATCATTCTTAAGAATCTTAATAACAAAACAAAAAACAAAAGGAATTATTGAAGAAAATTGTAACAATATATCTTCATTTCATTCTATATTATATTTATTTTTTAGGTGCTGCCTGTAGTGCCGATAGGCTTTCTTGAGAAGTCTCTTAGATGACCCAAACCCGTTAGTGGTGCAGGCGAATTTTATTGATAATGACTGCTGTGATATATGTATGTCTGGCCCCTGCTGCCCCCCTCCCCGTCCTTCTCTTGTTCGATGTCTCTGAAGTTAGGGTTGACTGAAGGTTTGGGTAGTATGTGGGGAATCTTCCTCCACTCGGCAATGGTTGAAAATTGTCATCTTTTATCGATGGGACTCGAACCTCGGTCCACGGGCTCACCACACCCGCACACTGACCACTCGACCACCGCTTTCCCAAATTTAAAAGAAAAAATATATAAACTTTATTTTTTATTTGAAAAAAACATTTGATACTAAGTAAATACAAAATACATGAATAAATGAATGATGAATTAATAACTAAACAATAAAAAATACTTTCTGAAGAACAAAGGAGACGAATCAGTCACATGAAAGGATTGTTTGTAGTGAAAGCTTGGAAATTCTTAATGTTCATTTTTTCTATAAAGTTTTCTTTTTTTTCTTCATATTTTGATTATTAGTAACTTTTTTGAAGGCTCAACATATATAAACCATGTCAATGTCAATTCCTCTTAAGCACACACACCCAGACACACACACACACACACACACACACGCACACACACACACACACACACGCACACACACACACACACACACACACACACACACACACACACACACATATATATATATATATATATATATATATATATATATATATATATATATATATATATATATATATATATATATATATATATATATATATATATATATATATATATATATATATATATATATATATATATATATATATATATATATATATATATATATATATATATATATAATATATATATACCCAAGGAGTAGGTAGGAATACACCTACCGAACGGGCGTGAGCTACTCCCGGTGAGGATATATGGGAAGCGAGGAGGGTGCTGAAGCCCTTCAAAGACCCTTCCCATGTCCTCACTTACCGTTTCCCTTTTGTCTCATCAACACCATAGAGCAGTTCAGTATGCTCTCTAAAGACAGTTCCTCTCTATTTTTACAGCACACTACATTCACACAACACACACACACCTTTTCCCAAAATTCAAAATTCAAAATGGCGAAAATTTACAGAGCCTCGGAGTTCCCAATCATGCTTGTTCTCGTGCTATTAAAGATAGAGAGGCATCTCACAAAAGATTCCAGAGCCACCGAACACCCGCTAACTTTGACCTTTACATTTCAGCCCGGAATCGTGCCAAATCTATTCTCCGACTTACCAAAACTTCTTTTATCAATAGAAAATGTCAACATCTTGCTTCTTCTAATTCTTCCCGTGACTTCTGGCATCTAGCCAAAAATATCTCCTCCAATTTCACTTCTTCCTCTTTCCCTCCTCTCCTTAACCCTGACGGCAGCACTGCCGTCTCATCTGTCTCTAAGGCTGAACTTTTCGCTTAAACTTTCTGTAAAAACTCCACTCTGGACGATTCTGGGCATATTCCTGCTACTCATCCCCCCTCTGACTCCTTTATGCCTGTTATTAAAATTCTTCCAAATTATGTTTTCTATGCCCTCTCTGGCCTCAACTCTCAGAAGGCTTATGGACCTGATGGAGTGCCTCCTATTGTCCTTAAAAACTGTGCTTCCGTGCTGACACCCTGCCTGGTCAAACTCTTTCGTCTCTGTATATCAACATCAACCTTTCCTTCCTGCTGGAAGTATGCCTTTGTACAGCCTGTGCCTAAAAAGGGTGACCGTTCCAATCCCTCAAACTACCGCCCTATAGCTTTACTTTCCTGTCTAGCTTTTGAATCAATCCTTAACCGGAAGATTCAAAAGTACCTTTCCACTTCTGACCTTCTATCTGATCGCAAGTATGGGTTTCGCAAGGGGCGTTCTATTGGTGATCTCCTTGCCTTCCTAACTGACTCTTGGTCATTCTCTCTTAGCCGTTTCGTTGAAACTTTTGCTCTTGCGCTGGACATATCAAAAGCCTTTGATAGGGTCTGGCACAAATCTTTGCTTTCCAAACTACCCTCCTACAGTTTCTATCCTTCTCTCTGTACCTTTATCTCCAGTTTCCTTTCTGACCGTTCTATTTCTGCTGTGGTGGACGGTCACTGTTCTTCCCCTAAACATATTAACAGTGGTGTCCCACAGGGTTCTGTCCTATCTCCCACTCTCTTTCTGTTGTTCATTGATGATCTTCTTTCCAAAACGAACTGTCCTATCCATTCTTACGCCGATGACTCCACTCTGCATTACTCAACTTCTTTTAATAGAAGACCTACTCCAAAGGAACTTAACGATTCAAGGCTAGAGGCAACAGAACGCTTAGCCTCAGACCTTACTATTATTTCCGATTGGGGCAAGAGGAACCTTGTGTCCATCAACGCCTCAAAAACACAGTTTCTCCACCCATCCACTCGACACAATCTTCCAAACAACTATCCCCTATTCTTCGGCAACACTCAGCTATCACCTTCTTCAACACTAAACATTCTCGGTCTATCCTTAACTCAAAATCTCAACTGGAAACTTCATATCTCATCTCTTACTAAATCAGCTTCCTCTAGGCTGGGCGTTCTGTACCGTCTCCGCCAGTTCTTCTCCCCCGCACAGTTGCTATCCATTTACAGGAGCCTTGTCCGCCCTCGTTTGGGGTATGCATCTCATGTGTTGGGGGGGGGGGGGGTTCCACTCACAGAGCTCTCCTTGACAGAGTGGAGTCAAAGGCTCTTCGTCTCATCAACTCTCTTCCTCATACTGATAGTCTTTTACGTCTCAAATTCCGCCGCCATGTTGCCTCTTTTTCTATCTTCTATCGATATTTTCATGCTGACTGCTCTTCTGAACTTGCTAACTGCATACCTCCCCCCCTTCCGCGGCCCCGCTGCACACGTCTTTCTACTCATGTTCATCCCTATACTGTCCAAACCCCTTATGCAAGAGTCAGCCAGCATCTTCACTCTTTCATCCCTCACGCTGGTAAACTCTGGAACAATCTTCCTTCATCTTTCAAGAGGAGGGTATCAGGACACCTCTCCTCCCGAAATTGACTTCTCTTTTTGGACACTCCTTTGATCTCTATTCAGGAGCAGTGAGTAGCGGGCTTTTTTTTATATATTTTTCTTTACGCCCTTGAACTGTCTCCTTAGCTGTAATATATATATATATATATATATATATATATATATATATATATATATATATATATATATATATATATATATATATAATTACTAGCCAGAAATCGCGAATCAAGCCCGTGATTAGACCGTGGTGAAGAAATTGCATACACACTCAAAACAACAGCTATAACAACAACTAAAAAACCCTCCGTTGTCAAAGAACGTTTACTGCCTCCCTGGCCCAGGGTCCAGTGAAGATTCTCTGGTCCCTGCCCTGGCCTAGAGCAAGGGGAATGGAGGTTGGGTGACGACGTAGCAGTACCCATTAATCGGTTAAACGAGGTCTGTAAGCTCTCTCCAGTATGTAGATTATAATCCGGCGATCACGAGTCAAACACGTGATCATGCCGTTTTGAGGAAATCGCAAACACACACACACACACACACACACACGCGCGCGCGCACACACAGAATTACAGTTCTCACCTCCAATTCTTACTTCTTTTTGCATATACAGAGCAGGTAACTCATTAGTTTTGAATTCCCTTCGAAGGCATTGTTCACTGACCTTATTAACGAACTATATCCATTGTCTTACTTTTTTGATAAGACTGTCTACCACTTCTAATATTTTTTCAAACGAAGTAAAATATTACCTATTTTCATTACAATGTACTCTTTCTTTGTCTCACTTTCTTGTTAAGACTTTCTACCACTTTTTTCTCTAATATTTTTTTTTAAATGACGTCATAAATTACCTACTTTCACTACAATGAACCTACCATCCACTTCTTCTACATGCTTATATATTTTTCATGTACCAGCCTCGTCCTCATCTATTCATACTCATTAAAATCATTATGTTGCGAGTATCGTGCATTCCTCCATTTCATTTTTTCACTTGCATCTTCTGATTCCGTCATTTACCCACTTTATCCTTAATACTGCTTACATAATTCTCCATACTTCACACACAAAGTCCTTAATATATTTTTTTCCTCCCTTCTTCAGATGGCGAGTGCGATACAGAAGGGGGAGTCCTGGAGATAGGACAGAGTCTCTACCTGGATGAGTGTAGAAAGCTCGTCTGCAAGTCAATTGTGGGTCAGCCCATCGTAGAGGAACATTTGTAAGTGTCAGTTACAGTGTTTACCTGCTTTACCAGGAGGAATTAATTATTTTACGAGTGTGCATGACTGAATATTAGTCTGTATTCATTTTGGTGAATGGACACACCTTGAATATAGGTCAATCAGTGATTGGAAAACATGTTAATGTTTGTCCCTGTCAGTTGCTCATATGTATTTGCTTCAACTGGTGGGATGTCTATCAAATGTATATGTGTGTGTGTGTGTGTGTGTGTGTAACTCACGATCAGATCATGTGCTGGAGTCGGGATCGCGGAGAGGCCTTTGGAGATTGTTAGCCTACCATTGGGCTAACTTGATAACGAGTTGAGTTGGCTAACTAATGGTCAGTGTGTGTGTGTGTGTGTGTGTGTGTAACTCACTCACGATATGATTATGTGCTGGACTCGTGATTCCTGAGAGCACTGAAGATATTTAGCCTATCAATAGGCTAACTTGATGTTGATATAGAGTTGGCTAACTTGATATTGAGTTGAGTTGGCTAAATTGATGTTGATGCTCTAGCACGAAGAAGTAACCTCTGTCAAAAAAACATCTTTACGCCCCAGGCAAGGCACGGGATTCAGTCGGCATAGCATCCCGAGAGCAAATTCACTGTGGGATGGAGGACTTTTTTTTTTTTTTTGTGTGTGTGTGTGCATCATTCACCTACGGTCATTCACCTATCGTGTGTGTGTGTGTGTGTGTGTGAAAGGGAAAGAGCGAGCGAGCGAACGCGTTACACACACACACACACACACACACACACAGAGAGAGAGAGAGAGAGAGAGAGAGAGAGAGAGAGTGAGAGAGAGAGAGAGCTGTGTGTGTGTGTGCGATAAGTTCATAATTCTTAGACTAACATTCCTCGGCGTCATTGCGAGGTGTGTGTGAACGTGTGCGTGACGGCCGAGGAAGAGCTATTGAGTGTATTTTCCCTTGCGTGTCTTGTCGGTGGGGTGTTATGCACCATGATCTGTTCACGTGCTTGACTCGCGATCACCAGCCTGTGCCCTCCTCGAATGAGCTGTTAATTTATGTGACAGCTTTGGGTACGACTGGATCCTCAAATTACATACACATGCACACACCCGGGAAACGGCTCACAACTGAATGAAATCCGGGATCCATTCATTGCTGGGTGGTTTATGGGGACTGCCCATCAGTTTCCAAACCGTTCGGGAATCGAATCCGGGATGAATATCATATATTTGCCAATTATAACAGTGCATTGGACTAATGGCGAGGATGATCATGCGAGATTTTTTATTTAACTCAATAATCTTATGCACTCAAGCTCATCTCTCTCTCTCTCTCTCTCTCTCTCTCTCAGATGTAGCGACCTGTCACGGTAGGAGAACACCTCGGTTCTTGCGATCATAAATTAGTGTGCGTCGACATTAGAGTTCAAAAACCAGTGACTGAAAATAAAGTAAAAGTGCCCAAATTCAAAAGAGCTAATTTCGTAGAAATCCGACAAAAACTAACAGAAATACAAGTATCAGATGACGGCAACGTAGAGGACGCCTGGCTAAACTTTAAAAAATAATTCACTCACTCAGCAGAACACATTTGTCGCATTGTGCGAGAAGCGAAGCAACACTATCAAAAGCCCACCTTGGTTTAATAGCAAAATTAAGCACTCGGTTAAGGAGAGAAAGGTGTTTTACAGGCTAAAGAAAGAACAAAGTACGCCCGAAAACATTAGACTTTATCATGCAGCCAGGCGGCGAGTAAAAAGATTAGTAAGTCAGGCAAAGCGTAGATATGAAGAAAATATTGGAGCCAACTGTAAAAGTAAAAGTGATGGTGAACCAGTGACTGACAGCCAACACGTTGCAAACCTCTTAAACAATTACTTTTCCTCGGTATTTAATACTAGCAGTCTTCCCACCACTACCACCAACACCAGTGACGACAACAGTACTAACGTAAATCTCGAGCATGCATTGCCTAACTTTGTAATAACTACCGATGAAGTCCTAAAAGCTCTCCATTCCCTTAAATCAAATAAAAGTCCCGGCCCTGACAAAATATATCCTATACTGTTTAAAGAAACAAAAAGCGAAATACTCTCCTCCCTCACAACCTTATTCAATATGTCCTTGCGACAAGGCATCGTCCCTTCGGATTGGAAAAAGGCTGTGACACCGATTTCTAAGAAAGGAGACAAAAGAATACCAGGTAATTACAGACCCATTAGTTTAACTTCAATTGTAGGTAAGCTACTCGAGAGCATAATTAGAGACAAAACTGTGAGTTACCTTCAAAGCCACTCATTAATTGGGGATTCACAACATGGCACAACAAAAGATCCTGCCTATCAAACCTATTGACCTTTATAACGACCTCTTAGTATATGACGTAACCAATTCATTGGACATAGTCTATCTTGATTTCCAGAAAACGTTTGATAAAGTCCCACATCATAAATTACTTTATAAATTAAAGCAAATAGGTATTGACGGTCAAGTACACCAATGGATCGCGAATTGGTTGAGCAACAGACAACAAAGAGTAGTGATTGACGGATTTAATTCAGAGTGGGCGCCGGTCACTAGTGGCGTCCCTCAGGGCTCGGTTCTTGGCCAAGTGCTTTTCATTATTTACATCAACGATGTAGATATTGGACTCAATAATCGCATTAGTAAATTTGCAGACGACACAAAGATTGGTAACTCGTTTCTCACTGACGAAGACAGGCAAAGCCTCAAAGAGGATTTGCACAAAATTTCAGCTTGGTCTAATAGATGGGAGATGCCCTTTAACGTAGACAAGTGTCAGGTCCTTCAAGTTGGAACAAGAAATAAGAAGTTCGATTACGAAATGCGCGACGTCAAACTCAAAAGCGTTCAATGCGTCAATGACCTGGGTGTCAAAATCACGTCAAACCTCAAATTCTCACAGCAATGCATCGATGCAGAAAATAAAGCGAACAGAATGTTGGGCTTCATTGAAAGAAACTTTTTTATTCAAGAATAAAGATGTAACACTTCCGCTCTACAATAGTTTACCCTACTTGGAATACGCGGTACAGTTTTGGTCTCCCCACCATGCAAAGAACATTGCTAAATTAGAAGGTGTTTAGCGTCGGGCAACAAAGATGATCCCTTCCTTGCGCAACAAATCATACGAAGAGAGACTTTCCACCCTTAACATGTACTCTCTCGAGAAACGTTGCCTCCGAGGAAAACTGACCGAATGTTTTAAAATGCTTGATGGATTCACGAATGTGGGCAAATCAACATTATTTATGATCGATGACACTTTGCGAACGAGGAGCAGTGGCACAAAACTTAAATGTAAGCGAGTAAATTCAGACTACACCAAATTTTTCTTCACCAACGTTGTAGTGCGATAATGGAATAAGCTCCCACCTTCAGTGGTCCAGTGTAACACGATTGACTCCTTTAAAAACAAGCTCGACCGACACTTCCTTCAATTTAATATTAACTAGAGTTGAAATGCAAAGTTTTGGAGCAATCAGATTAATATAGAATCACTTAGGTTTAAGGACAGACAACCTAGTTTGGACCTTGAGGTCTATGTGGTCTGATTTTCTCACGTTCTTATCAATTTCTGCAGCATTCGCGGTCTTCGTTCCAATTCCCATTCTGTATAGCACCATCTCTCCTCCTCTAAACCTCATCTTCTCTTCCTCACCGAACACAGATCTCGGCGGCTACTGACAGCAATCTCTGCTCTGTTCCCTCCTACTATCTTTATCCTAAATTTCAATCCAAAGCTGAATGTTGCACCTACGTGCGCAACGACATCACTTGCTCTCGTGCCCACGACCTTGACTCTTCTAAATTTTCCACCATCTGCCTGAGACTCTATTGTCATTTTATTACTAAAACATCTGTGCTGTTTATTTCTTACCTAACTCTACTAACTATGTAAAATTCTTTGACTACTTGAACTCTAAAGTGGAGCACATCTTGACCCACTCTCCCTTCGCTGAAATCTCTATCCTAAGAGATGCCAATGTTGATCACCAGCTTTGCTTTGACTTTCATCCTCATTCACTGACCAGCCTGGTGAACAAGCCTACAACTTTGCTCTCCTCAGTGATCTAGAGCAGTTGGTTCAGCACCCTACACGTATTCCCGACCGTCTTGGAGACAAACCCAAATACTAGAGCTCTTCCTTACCCATCTGCTTACTCTGTCAAACTGTTCTCTCCGTTGGGCTCTTCCGATCACAACTATATTTCTGTATCCTGTCCTATGGCTCTTGTACAGCCTCTGGACCCACCGAAGAGGCGATGCTTGTGACATTTTGCTTCCGCTCGGTGGGACGACGTAATGAGGGAGGATGAACTTTTCGGATTTACCGGGGAATGATTACTGCTTCCAGGAGAGAGACCCCTCTGTGTGTGCCCAGCGCATCACAGAGGTGACTGTCTCTTGAATGGAGGCACACATTCCACGTGCTTTCTCTACTCCTCATGCTGAAAAGTATTGGTTTTATTACGCTTATTCTCGTGCTATCGAAGGTAGAGAGGCAGCTCACTAAACGTACCAGAGCCTTCGCACTCCTGCTAAACATTTTTGCCCGGAATCGTGCCAAATCTATTCTTCGACATACCAAAATCTCTTTCATCCATAGCAAATGTCAAAACCTTGCTTTTTCTAATTCTTCCAGAGACTTTTGGCACCTAGCCAAAAATATCTCCTCCAATTTCACTTCTTCATCTTTCCCTCCTCTCCTTAACCCTGACGGCAGCACTGCCGTCTCATCTATCTCTAAGGCTGGACTCTTCTCTGAAACCTTCTGTAAAAACTCCACTCTGGACGATTCTGGGCATATTACTCCTACTCATTCCCCTTTGACTCCTTTATGCCTGTTATTAAGATTCTTAAGAATGATGTTTTCTATGCCCTCTCTGGCCCCAACTCTCAGAAGGCTAATGGACCTGACCTATTGTCCTTAAAAACTGTGCTTCCGTGCTGATACCCTGCCAGGTCAAACTCTTTCGCCTCTATCTATCAACATCTACCTTTCCTTCCAACTGGAAGTACGCCTTCATACAGCCTGTGCCTAAGAAGGGTGACCGTTCCAATCCGTCAAACTACCGCCCTATAGCTTTACTTTCCTGTTTATCTAAAGCTTTTGAATCAATCCTTAACCGGAAGATTCAAAAGCAACTTTCCCTTTCTGACGTTCTATCTGACGTTCTATCAGTATAGGTTCCGCAAGGGGCGCTCTACTGGCTATCTTCTTACTCTCTTAATGGACTCTTAGCCGTTTCCGTGAAACTTTCTGAGTTGCACTAAACATATCGAAAGTTTTCGATCCGTGGAAAACTGATCGAATGTTTTAAAATACTTAACGGGTTTACGAATGTGGAGACATCAAAATTGATTAAAATCGATGACACCATCCGAACGAGAAATAATTGCACATAATTTAAACGTAAACACGTAAATTCAGAGTGCACCAATTTTTTCTTCACCAAAAATGGAATCAGCTCACACCTTAAGTGGTCCAGTGCAACACGACTGACTCCTTTAAAAACAGGCTCGACCGGCACTTCCTTCAACTTAATATTTACTAAAGTAGAAATTCCAAGTTTTGGTGCCATTGATATATATATATATATATATATATATATATATATATATATATATATATATATATATATATATATATATTTTCAAATAGATTTATGGACAGATCACCTAGTCTTGACAGTAAGGTCTGTGTAGTTTGAATATCTATGTAAATCCCTCTCTCTCTCTGGAACGCCCGAATTTTTCTCATTACTGCACTCACACATAACCACTGCGTGTATCGAAACACATGAGAAATTATTCCAGACAAAGAAAGGTTTTGTCTACCCCGGGAATCGAACCTGCGACCAGCGAGACGGGAGAACCACTCCTTAATCAGTCGCCCCAAGAGGTGCCCCACTCGCAGAGTGAGTTATGGGAGGCTCGCCCATTAGGCAAGTCAGCTACACACACACACACACACACACACACATATATATATATATATATATATATATATATATATATATATATATATATATATATATATATATATATATATATATATATATATATATATATATATATATATATATATATATATATATATATATATATATATATATATATATATATATATATATATATATATATATATATATATATATATATATATATATATATATATATATATATATATATATATATATATATATATATATATATATATATATATATATATATATATATATATATATATATATATATATATATATATATATATATATATATATATATATATACTTTGTTCAATCTCAATTTTATATCATCCCATACTGAAAGTGAGAGAGAGAGAGAGAGAGAGAGAGAGAGAGAGAGAGAGAGAGAGAGAGAGAGAGAGAGAGAGAGATGCATGAGTGCCAACTTTTTCAGAGTTCCCCTTTAAATTTTCTCACGCAACCGTTCTCTACACTGGTGCTATAGTGTTAGAGTTGGTGAATATTAATTTACTGGTATACATACCTCTAAGTTGTGAGTCATGCAAGCTACCTTTGCAGCACGGAGCTCTAAGCGCGCGCGCGCGCGTGTACGTATGTGTTGCGCGCGCGCGTGTGTGTGTGTGTGTGTGTGTGTGAGAGAGAGAGAGAGAGAGAGAGAGAGAGAGAGAGAGAGAGAGAGAGAGAGATGCCGATGGTATCAGGGCCCGAATTCACAAAGGCTTAGTTCGTAGTTTTGGGCCCTTAGTGCGTAGTTTTGAGAACATTGAGATTCACAAAGCTCGCGCGATAATAACTACCAACTAATCGATGACGTCACGGGTTAGCGCGCGGATTTACAAAGCTTTACCGCGCTCTGTGTGACGCTAAATTTGTTCTTAAATAACTACTGCCTCGGGAGTGTAGTAAACGCTAACAATATTATCATATTTACGTATGAATGCCTATAAATCGCGTTTTTCAACTTGAAATATAACTTTGCGAGTAGAGGAAGCCCATTTCTTTATAAAATGATGAGATATACACCCCTTGAGAGGTATATGATAAGTGTGGGCGGTATGGCAACACCGACGCCCGGCCAGGGGATTGCCAGACCTCCCTCCTTCTTCATCCTCCTACCTCCTCATCCATTCATACATCCATCTCTAGTTTTGTCCCTCTGTGGAGGGACCATGGACCTTTGTCGGGTGACAGCTAGCCCATGAGTTGGGCTGCAGATATGGCAAGACAGTCTTAATTTTCCCTCGTTCCTTCCTTCCGTCCTTCGTTCTGTCTGCCTCGCTATCTGTCCCATATTTCTATTTGCTTTCTTCCTGCCTCAATCTCCTCCGTATCTTCTTTTACCTCATCTTAAGCATGTTCGTAGGTAACAAGACATCGAACGGCAAAGTTACCTTGACATAAATGTGCAGCAAACAACGAAATAATTGTTGAATTCGTAGATTACGACTAAGTGCAGTTTACCTTAAAAGGAAGAAAAATGGGAAAAGAGAATGGGCTTCCAGACCTCCCTCCTCCTTCATCTTCCTACCTCCTCATCCATTCATCCATCCATCTCTAGATTTGTCCCTCCGTGGAGGGACCATGGTCCTTTGTCGGGTGACAGCTAGCCCATGAGTTGGGCTGCAGATATGGCAAGACAGTCTTAATTTTCCCTCGTTCCTTCCTTCCGTCCTTCGTTCCTGTCTGCCTCGACTATTTATATTTGCTTTCTTCCTGCCTCAATCTCCTCCGTATTTTCTTTTTCTTCATCTTAAGCATGTTTGTAGGTAACAAGACATCAAACGGCAAAGTTACTTTGACGTAAATGTGCAGCAAACAATGAAATAATTGAATTCGTAGATTACGATTTAGTACAGTTTGCCTTAAAAGGAAGAAAAATGGGAAAAGAGAATGGGTTTCTTGAACCAGCAGCTGGAGGGACCTCCATAGGATTGGCTGACGGTTCTGTAAACGTACTTGCGATTCGCTGCAAGGCCAATGACGTCATCAACCAATCAGCGGCCTCGCTGACTTAGCGCGCCTCTAACTAGCTTCGTGAATCTGACGCTAACGTCGGTCGCTAAATCAAAAGTGCGTAGTTATGTTAGTTCGTAGTTAGTGAGTATGTTTGTGGATTCCGCCCCTGTATCGATATAAGTCTAGGCAGTATCGGCCTTTATTTGTAGGATCAGTATTGGTATCGGCAAGGTGAAACTGTGGCCGATACTCCGTTACTTTTTTGGCTTATTATTACGTGATACAAGTAATACAATTCATACAAGTAATTTTTTACTTCTCTGATCTTACAGATATGTAATGTAGAGTGAGTGAGTGGTCGTGGTCGTGATCGGAATTGTTGCGTCTTGCTCCACGCGGAAAGTGCTGTGTCTAGTTATATCAAGTCAAGTCATACGCAGCTTTGTGGTAGGAAACACGGCAGAGGCGTGGCTTATGCGTGACGTTGCTTGGAGCCAAACTAGAGAATGTAGAAACAGGGATTTAGAGAAAACGAAGAAAGGCGGACTACTCTAAATCAGTCACTTTCAAACCCCACACCGCCGTTTGTAGGCATTGGAGTTACAGTCACGCATAGCACAATAAAAAATACATATTTTTTCGTCAGTGGCTTGCCTGAACGCGCGGTTAAAGAAGGCCAGAATGCACATCCAAAGTGCACACATGGCCACAACTTTAGTCACCCATGAACTGGCGGGTATTCGCCTTCAAGTGACGTCATCCCGCTGCTCAGCCCCCAAACCGCCCCCTGCGCGTGCTGGTTGCAGTTTTGAAAGCAGAGTGACTTGACTTGGTATATAGACTTTGGGTATGGCTCAGGGCCGCATATTCACGTTCTGTCTCAGCTGTTTGCACACGACTCCTCCTCCTCGCCTTCTCGCGGTCTGACAGCCAATCGCACAGCAGAGCGGTGTAAACACAAGTGAGGCTGAAATATTACGAGTATCTATACCATCAGTAGGCTACGTCTACACCTAATAATGTACGAAAACACATAGATAAATATGACGAATTTCACGGCATGGCATCCCATACGGCGCTCTGCTATGTGATTGGCTGTCAGACCGCGAGAAGGCGAGGAGGAGGAATCTTGTGCAAACAGCTGACACAGGACGTGAATACGCGTCAGGGCCGAGGGCGTGATTGATTTGTGTTACGTTTGTGAGGATTTCACTAGCGAGAAGTGGATTGAATGCTTTTTGTGTCCTAAGTGGTGTCATGTGAAGTGTACTCATTTGTCTGGAATTAAGCAGGATAATATACTTAAAATTAATTGGATTTGAACCCCATGCCTCCATTAAGCATCTCTGGCTACCAATATTGTGGAAAATTTTGATGAATTCAAGCAAAAATTAACAAAAGAAATATCTGTAGTTAAAGATGAGGTTGAATCAAGGGCTGAGAAGGTGGAGTTGGGATCAGTTGCTGACGCCCTTCGTGCAGACCAAGCAAATCTCAGTTGGGTTGAGATGGCGAAGAGACAGTAAAGTCAAGAAGAATCTCCTAGTTACGAAAGCTTCTACCCAGGAAAAGAAGGCAACAGATATGAAGGATGAAATCTCCCAGGCATTGAATGGCATTAACTAAAATGACTGATTCAGTATTCACAAATGGAGGTAATAACATCATGAACTTTGAGAATGTGAACACAAGGGCTGAGGCTGCTCAAAATATGGAGTCTGTTGAGCAAATTAGTACCAAGAGTGTTTGAAAGATGAAACCAAAGATCATGATATGCAATATGCATAAAGAGGAGACCAAGGAAGAAACAATGGAGAGTATCTTGGACCGCAATGAGTTCTTACACACAATTCAGGGTGTGAAGAATAAAATTGAGCTGATTTTTAGTAAGCCTGAAACTGGCGGTACAATACACTACATTTTGAGGTGCGACCCAACTGTGACACAGCTGATTTACAAGAAACATGACAAATTAAAATTAGAATGCAGAATATACACAGTGAGAGACAGATACCATGCAATTATATGTTACCATTGTCAAAGATATGGCCATCTTGAGGCCAACTTTACTGCCAAGACGAATGGAGAAGCCCCAAAATGTTTCAAATGCCCTGGTGATCATAAATCAAAGGAGTGCTCAATGGCTGAGAAGAAATGCATAAATTGTGTGAGGTAAAAGAAGCCTGAAATCAAGCACTTAGTGAATGACCAGTGTTGTGTAGTTCTTCAGACTGAAATTGAGAGAATTCGTAACATAACCGATCATGGCTATCAATTTGTGTTTGTACTCAAAGACAAATTGTGTGCTTAATGTTCTGTGAATTGGAAATAATTTAGTACGAACCCAAACACGGCCAAGTGACTATGATGATGCCAAGTTTATTAAAAGGACATCGGTAGGCTATTCATGAAAGAAATCAAGACTCACTTAGTGCTCACTACGACGTTTTGAATAAGTGTATCGAGGATTATTATCGAGCCTAACATCGTAATTGTTGACGACCCTCGCAGAGCGCTGCACTAGCACTGGAGCGGGGCCTGAAATCTCATCAACGGTAAACTGTAAACGGTAATCAAAACATCAAGTATCGGTATCGGTATCGGTAACATATCGGTCATATTTTAGTATGGGAGTATCGGTATCGATATCGGTATCAGCCAACATCGTGGTATCGGCACATCTCTAGTGTGTGTGTGTGTGTGTGTGTGTGTGTGTGTGTGTGTGTGTGTGTGTGTGTGTGTGTGTGAAACTAATCTTCTCTTTTCATTCTATCCTCTCCCCAGCTGCGAGACCCTCCCGAGAGATCTCCCGCCTTCATGCGTGGTGAGTGATGGAAGAGGCACAAGACATCCTGATTGTTGTGCTCGTGTGGTCTGCTCCCCTGCCGATGAAACATTTGAATTCGAGACCACAATGACATTCCCCGGAAACTCAAAACACTATCCAGGAAATTCAAAGTCTCCCCAGCGGATCATTGATTCTTTAACGAGGGACATGGAATACTTATCAGGAAACTCTCGAGATTCAGTGCCCCCTAGACTCACTGATCCTTCAATGAAGCGGATTCCTGAATCCATAGCACATGTCCCTGTGTACCGGCGGGATCCACTGTTCCCAGAGAATAAGGTGCCCTTGAGGAACATGGTTAGGAGGCCACATGTAGCCAATGGTGTTATAGGAAAGTACTCTGTTCCAGTGAGGCGCCCTGGTCTGCCTGTACGCCGCCCTGCCTACCCTTCACTAACTCCCCATCCCTTAAGAATGCCTTTGGGCGTTACTTTTGGGCAAGGCCACTCACACCCTCATGCTCCTCCCCCTACCACTCACGTCCGTCCCCTTCGTCTGCCCTCACACCGTCCCATTCTTTCCCCAGAGCTCCATTCAGGGCGGGCTGAAGGTCTTGCTATACAGCTTGATCCTCCAAACAATATCATCCCACCTCCTGACATCACTGATGGATCCCTTTACTATGACGACGAAAACGAGGCGCTGCCAAAGGACGAAGATAAAGACTTTGGTGGTGAAATCTTTTGGATTGCTCCTGATGCGTTTCCAAATCATAAGAACGAAGTTAACTTTAAAGACGAAATAGCGTGGAAGGTCTCTAACCCGCTTTCTTTTGAGGACGAAACAGGCAATGGAGGAGAAACGTCTTGGGAGGGTCCTGAAATGTTTCCCCAGCATAAGGGCGAAATGGTGTTTGGCGACGAATTGTCCTTGATGCTGCCACAGCCTCCAAAGCTGCATCCTTCTCTCAGCAACAACAGTCGACCCTCAAAAGAGGTGTCGTACGTTTACTATACTAACCCAAGAGAGGTCAGGACGTCCCCACACCCATACCTCATCTACCCAATCACCACGCCAATGCCTAAAGAACCTGGGGAAGGAGCAGAAGTAGAAAATCCAATTTTCCTCACCAATTCAATAATTCCTGATAGGGAGGAACATGACAACCCATGGATACCAGTTTCTGGGGTCACTGTTACCTCCTCCCCAACCGCGACAGCTACCCCCACCCCCACCCGCACAAAAACCCGCCCATCACTGAGACGCCCAAGCTTTCCAAGGACACGAGGACCATTCATAAAGACACCCCGCCCGAGCCCCCTCCCCTCGACAAGACACACCACACTCCAGCCACACGTCACCACCTGGAGGCCAAGCACTCGTCTTCCAGTCATCACCACTACCCCTAGTACCCTTTCCACCACCCTAGACAACCCTAACACTCCTTCAGAAACTTCCACCTCTACCACTACCTCATATGAGTTCGCAACGGCTAAACTAAACCCAAACGAACATGACATCCACGAGTTTTTCCATACTCCCCTGGATCCTTCGGAACTGATTCCTGGCCACGACGCCTTTATGAAGTCAAAACAAGAGGCACAGAAAGAGTATCAAAGTTCCAACTCTAACACGACGACAGCTAACAAAACGCGGAGGTCACTAAGCCCCTCCACATTAAGTCGGAATACTTCAGGAGTAAAGCACCGGCCCGTTTTTTATATTCCGTGGAGGAGGAACGCAAAAATGGTGTCCCAACACTCTTCTACACCTATTCCGGAAGAGGAAATGGATGAGGTGTACAGAGCCGAGACTTTCCACCCTATCAAGTTCGACGCCGACTTTGAGAGTCCGAAAATGACCACGGAGCAGTTTATCGTCGATCTTCCTTCGTCATCACCATCTTTGAAATCTCTTCCGGTTAGATTTGGTTTACTAAAGCCTGAGGAAAAGCTTCAGTCCTTCAACCCGTCAAAAAGCACGGGAAAAAAAGGTAGACAGTTTGTGGAGGAGCGTACTGACAACGCGTATGAGAACACCCCCACTACCGGCCTGTCAAGGAATGATAGTGCTTTGTCGTTTCTGTTGAGGGAAGAAGATAAAGTGAATGCGATGCAGGGTGATATTATAGCCCTAACATATGCCACCAAGCCTCCCTCTATCACCCTAGGTCCTCAAGGACGAATCATAGACGAGGATAACGATGTAGAGACTCAAGGCATAAAAACTATCAACATAGAGGAAAAGCAGCAATCCAACTTGACCGTGAATGTAAAGGCAGGCAACCCATCTACACCACCAGCTTTCAAGTGGTCCCCACCCCATTTAAGATTTCCAGGGAGGAGACAATATAGAGTTCCAAGACCCAAACCTGATAATATTCAAATGCCAGACTACGGCAATTTTCCGGAGAAAGAGCACCTTGGTGTGCTATTTTATGAACCAATTAAACAGGAAACAAAACCGATCACAACGACGATGACCACACCTTCGAGATCAGACGAGACAATACCAGGAACATCAATGACTTTCGAAACCCTTGACTCCTTTCACCATAAAACAGAATCACGATTGACGGGCGGAATGGCTCATAAAACACACATGCAAATGCAAATTAAGAAGACTACCAATGACACTAACCCTCAGGAATATCACCGAGGTGAGGTACCTCTAAAAACTTTCCCCGACAACTACCACCCATCTGAGAACCACAGAGCCACACCTTTTTCTCTGAGCCTAAGGAAAGATGACACACGAATGTCAAATGTTTACTATTACAGCGAGGAGGCGCTGTCTGATGAGATTGACTTTGAAGTACCACAGTACTTTGGTTATATCACAGATGAAACTAAAGCCTCCAGTGAGATCCCAAAGCAATTTCATTCACATTCCACTCCCGATGGAGTGTTGCACCAGGGGATCCCTCAACTTCCTCATTTTCATATCAAAGGACCCAACGAACCAGAACCTCCGAGCAGCCGAACACCGACAGGAAGAGAAGCACTGAAACCCAACGGATCCTCCTTAGAAAAGAATGAAAGACACGACGTGTCACACGGCCTAACAGAAGATTTACAGCCAAATCCCTTGTACACCATGACTGACGAAAACAAAATAGTGGGTGAGCAAAAGCCCCTGTACCACCGCGCACAAGCAGACACGCTTACATTATCTTCTCAAGA
Organism: Eriocheir sinensis; assembly: GCF_024679095.1. Lineage (NCBI taxonomy): Eukaryota > Metazoa > Arthropoda > Malacostraca > Decapoda > Varunidae > Eriocheir > Eriocheir sinensis. Next base: position 8,806,902 of record NC_066558.1, on the reverse strand, counting down.
AGAAATGAGAGATCACCTTAACAGTCAGAGGAAAAACGAGAAAGAGGAGAGGAAGGAGGAAGAGGATAAGGAAGAAGATGAGGAAGAAAAAAAAACAGGACATTACATGAGGCCACGAGTCATTATATCTCGAGCATCTCATTTCGCACCACTGCAACCCCTTTTGCAATCTTCTAGCACTGCCTTCACCACCACCATTGCCACCACTACCAGAAGAGACGATTTTTTCTTTAATAACAAAAGCATCACATTACCACCTAAAAGCAATTATAGCTCTTTGAACCAAACGCCCACACTACCACCCCACACTACTTCACCATCGAGAACACTTCGAAGGAGACCAGAAACCCGTTATTCTTCTACCGCCCGATTTCGTGATGCACCAAGGACAACAACCTTTAGTAAACCGCAAGAGTTTCGAGAGTCCTTGACCGTCAATAGGTCTCGAAATAGACTTCTACCGACAGTGAACAAGCAGCATCGCCTTCCGCCACCAAATCAGCGAAGACTCTCCTCGCGACAAGCAAGAATTAGACTCAGAGTCTCTAGACTAGCCACAGGAACTCGCAAAGAAAGTACAGAAGGGACGAAGGAGTTATTGGATCCCTCAGAGAGCTCATATGAAACGAAAAATCTACCAAACAACCAACCAACCTCAATAGAAACAGTGCCGATAATCCACATTTCTCAAGACCCTAAACCAGACACAAAAAAGCCTACAGGGAGTACAGAGGGTCAAACAGAGAGCCCTAAAGTCACAGTAAACTCACCATATCTAGAGATTACACCTCAAGTAACCAAGGCACCTATGAAGCCATATCACGAGAACGTTAAAGGTCACTTCACACACGAATCACGCTCCGTTCCTCATCAAAGTGCTTCTCTTAACTCTCAAGGACAAACGATAAAACTGCAAGACCAATCTACGGACAGACAGACATACTCGCACAACAGGCCAATGCACGAGTCATCGCGAGGTATTAGAGATGAATGGGAACCCATAAAGACAAAAATGAGTAAAGGATAATCTTATTTCGAGTAAAACTAGATTTCCCTTTTAAAAGTATTTATAAATGGCCAAGGCCTACATTGTATTTATATTTTTAATTAGGAGGAAGAGGTTGGTTCGTGTAGCTCAGCGTGAAAACTACTGTCATGGGTAGTCTTTCAATCGTTTTGCAGCCATATCAAAATATCAGTATATGTATGATCTGAAATACATATACACCAGTGATTCCAAAACTGGGGGAGACCACCCCCTTAGGGAGTCGTGAGCAAGATACAAGGAGGGCGTGATTCCGTCTGCCAAAAATTGCAATTTTGCAAGAAATAAATAAACGCACACAGGTGAGAGAGCAACACTGTTTGAATCATCCTCACGTGATACAACTGTGCAAAGCAAAATATACCAGTTACCCTCACCTATTCGAATTTTATAACTTCATTTCTCTTTATTATATATATATATATATATATATATATATATATATATATATATATATATATATATATATATATATATATATATATATATATATATATATATATATATATATATATATATATATATATATATATATATATATATATATATATATATATATATATATATATATATATATATATATATATATATATATATATATATATATATATATATATATATATATATATATATATATATATATATGTGCGTATATAAACAAAGGATGAGGGGGAGGCGTGAGGATTTCTTAGATGTGAACAGGGGGCATCATGTAAAAAATTTTGGGAACCGCTGATCTACACTCACCCTTCATACATAAACAATTGCTTCTTCAGCATCAGCTTAGGCATTCAGATACATAATATTTTGGTTTCGCAACAACTACGTAGAAGAATGTTTATTGTTTCGCTTTTTGGTGGCATGTGCAATAAAAAGTACGAAGATTATAACACTAACAAAATTTATACATGTGATGAGAACAAACCAGGAAAGTGTGAAGGAGTGCCTTGCAGAAACACGTTTAGTTTATCCACCATGAATACAAGTTCAGTGATATTTTTCTCTACCTATTCCATATCCTCTACAAACTACAGTTGATAAACCAAAGACTGCTAATTCATTCTGAAGAACAAATTGAAGAATATTATTTCCAAATATGGTATATGAAAAGGAAAAGGTTACTGCTTACCAGCTGGCTAATCCATGAAACTCTACTTACTATGTCTTAGAGAATGAAAAGAAGAAAACATTTTTATCAATGAAAAAAAATACCAATATCAAGTTATTGTTGAAGTCTACATAGCGATGCTGATGTCACGGATGGAAAAGGGGAGAGTATAGGTGGCTTAGAGGGCAGCCATTTTTTCACTGCATAAAGAAAGTATAACCATTTTAAGAGTGCTATACGCAATGAGTTTGCCGTATATCGCGCACTATAATATATATTGTTACCTTACCTAACTTTTAATTACGTACTTATTGAATGAAAATTGTTTTCTTACAGCAAAGCAAGTAGCTCAAAAGCAAATTATTATTACTATTATTATTACTATTATTATAAGCTTCCTCCTGTAGGAAAAAATGAAAATAGAGAGCGAGGCCAAAAGTGAGGGTATATTTCGAATAAAGAGGTGACATTGTTATTCATTATAAGTGCTGGAAAGTAATCCGGTATCACCATTGAAGTTATAGAGAATAACTTCCGAGCATTCTTTTAAATAAGGTACTGCAAGAGATTTCTATGTTGTCCATGAAAAAAAAAGATGTACAAGCAGTTTGACAACAATAAAAGCCATTGTATCAATGTAACAAACAGGAATGTAAAACAGGTGTGCAAGAAAATGAAGTAAAAATAATAAGAAAACATTGCCTTTTTAACTTTTTTTATTACCTGTGTTTGAAGCGCAGATAATGGAGACAACTACACCCATAAGAAGAAAACACAGACATGATGTGCGTGTGTGTGTGTGTGTGTGTGTGTGTGTGTGTGTGTGTGTGTGTGTGATATTTGGTGGAAGAAGGGAGGAAGAAAGTGTGAAAGTGTGAGACAGTCACTACAGTAACAACCTTTGAATGTGTGTCCATCTCTGCAACAACGCTCAGGTAGACATGATTTCAACTGCCTTGAAGGGGTTAGGAGACGTGAAATACCCTGTGATATATCTCCCAAACATATAGGGCACACACACACACACACACACACACACACACACACACACACACACACACATAAGAAAACTCTCTCTCTCTCTCATACAATAATTCTCGTTATGATATTCATTTAGAAATAAATTATCTGGATTAATAAAGGGGGAATTTGGTAAGTGAGAGCCTGCTTTGATTCTTGCATCAATATGAATGACTTATATTTTAACGTGTGTGTGTGTGTGTGTGTGTGTGTGTGTGTGTGTGTGTGTGTGTGTGTAATAATAATAATAATAATAATAAACGGTTTATTGTAAGAACCAGGCAGCCCTACAGCTGGAAATATACATCAGTGGACGATTTAATGAAATGAATGAAACAATTGAACAAAATAATATGATTGATGAAAAAATGAAAATAGAAATAACAATAATAACACTAATAACAGCAAAGATAATAATAATAATAATAAATATAATAATAATAATAATAATAAATAATAATAATAATATTAATAATTTTAATAACTAAATAATAATAATAAGTGCTAATGATTTTTTTTTTTACAAAATATACAAATAGTGTTGTTCTCAGTTTGTATTATTTATAAACTTGACCATTACTGTTCTTATAGCGGTCAGTCCGTGCCCGAATCGGAGCAAGAATGTTGTGGTGTCTCACTGAGTGCTGAGGGCGGTTCACTGCGGGTGGGAGGATGTGTCTGTGTCTGGGCTGGTTGAGAAGCTTGGTTGCGAACTGGTGTAGTAGGGTCTCGTGACGGTGTTGTAGGCTGGTGAGATGGAGGGAGTCGAGGGCGTCCTGGTAGCTGGTGTAGTGAGGGCCCAGGATGATTTTGCAGGCTCGCTTCTGGACTCGTTCAAGTTGGCGGCGCTGCGTGATGTTGATGGAGGAAGACCACGCTGGGGACGCGTATGTCAGTTTTGGGAGGATGAACGAGGAGTACACGCTCGCCAGCGCACTCTCAGGGGTCCCCAGCGTTTTAAGTCTCTTCAGCAGGTACAACTTGTAGGTGGCAGATCTGGTGAACTGGGAGACGTGTGTGTGTGTGTGTGTGTGTGTGTGTGTGTCCTTCTCCTCCTCTTCGCCTTCCTCTTCCGTCCCCCCTCTCCCCTCTTCCCGCCCACCCTCTTCCTCCTGATAATGGTAACCACACGAACGATGAAAATGAAATGGCTACAATCCTAAATAACTTTTTCGCATCCGTATTTACCGACGAAGATTGTTTATCACCTCAACCGCCGGAGGTTAGAAGGACCGAAAAGATGTTAAGTGGCGTGCTCATCGTAGAAAGTGACATTTTACGCACAATTGAAAAGATTAAAGTAAGCAAAGCTCCTGGTCCAGACAAAATTACCCCTAGGGTCTTAAAAGAAATCAAACATCAAATTTGTAAACCGCTCTCCATCATATTCAATAAATCTTTAACAACTGGAAAAGTTCCGTCGGATTGGAAACTTGCAAATGTCACACCAATTTTCAAAAAAGGGGACAAGTCTCATCCAGGAAACTATCGACCAATTAGCCTGACATCGATTGTTTGTAGGTTAATGGAGACTATCAATCGCGACAATATGGTGAAATTCTTTGAAGAAAATAATATAATAAATAATTCGCAACATGGCTTCCGTAGTAAACGTTCGTGTTTGACTAACTTACTTGATTTTTTTCATTATATTTTTGAGGTGTTCGATGAAAGCAGATCAGTAGATATCATATATCTGGATTTTCAAAAGGCATTTGATAAGGTCCCCCACCAACGATTGCTCAGCAAACTATCGGCGCACGGTACCTCGGGTAACATTCACAATTGGCTTGTGGACTGGCTCTCTGAGCGGAAACAGAGAATAGTTCTAAACGGTGTTACATCTAACTGGCTCGACGTCAGAAGCGGCGTACCTCAAGAATCAGTGCTTGGCCCCATGCTCTTCTTAACTTATGTTAATGCTATCGATGATGGGCTCACTTGCAAAGGATCAAAATTTGCTGATGACACAAAAATTGCAAGTAAAGTAACTGCGACACTCGACGAAGAAGCTTTACAATCAGATCTAGATCGACTTGCACGTTGGGCCAATCAATGGCAAATGAAATTTAACGTTGACAAATGTAAAGTGTTGCACATCGGAAAAAATAACAATCGCGTTCGGTACGTAATGAATGGCCAACAACTTTCTGCAGTAAGTAAAGAAAAGGATCTTTGAATCACTATATCAAGCGATTTAAAGCCCGGTCAGCATTGTTCAGAGGCAGTTAAAACTGCAAACAAATTGGTTGGCTTCATCGGACGAGTCTTTAATAATAAATCGGAAAAAGTAATATTAAAACTGTATAATTCGTTGGTTCGACCCCGTCTAGAGTACTGTGTACATTTTTGGTCTCCCTACTACAGAAAAGACATAGAAAAGTTGGAACGTGTTCAACGAAGAGTAACAAAGATGATTCCTAGGTTGAGAAAGTTGTCATATGAACAAAGGCTTAAAGAAGTAAATTTATTCAGCCTATCAGAACGAAGAATGCGAGGCGATCTAATAGAAGTGTTTAAACTGTTTAAAGGATTCAGTGATATTAATGCGGAAGATCACTTTATAATTGATCGATCAAATAGAACAAGAAGAAATCACAATTTGAAGATAAGTCGTAAAAGATTCTCGTCGCACGAAGCTAAACACTTCTTCTTCAATCGAGTTGTTAATGTTTGGAACTCTCTACCCTGTGATGTCGTTGAAAGTACAACAGTTACGGCCTTCAAGAATAGATTAGACAAGTGTTTTGAATCCAACCAGCAACTAAGATATTACTCATTGTCGTAATAACGTTAAGTTCTTTCGAATACTGGTGTCCTTGTCCGCTTTTATCGCCCGGTTAGTGGTAGCAGTAATGGTAGTTCTTTCCTCTTTCCTACAAATTTCCATGCAGTTTTTCCATGCTGCATGGTTCTTTTTCCTTTCCTGCCAGCTTTGGCTGGAGGGATGGGGGGGTGGGGAGGAGCCTTCGCCTTCGCTGTCCTTCATCTTCCACCTTTGATTAGATAGTTAGTGTAGCTTGTCACAAACAGCCTCGTAAGGACCAGCACGTCTGCTGTTGTTTGTTCTTCCTTTGTGTTCTCTTTGTGTTCTCCCTCGTTCTCCCCCTCTTCCTCCTCCCTCTCCTCGTCCGTTCCTCCCTCCCCCACCTCACCCTCCCTTTCTCCTCCTCCTTCTTCCTCTTCCTCCTCCTCCTCCTCCTCCTCTTCGCCTTCCTCTTCCGTCCCCCCTCTCCCCTCTTCCCGCCCACCCTCCTCCTCCTCCTCTCCCTCTTTCTCCTCCTTGTCCTCCGCCTCCTCGCTCGCCCCTCCCTCCCACACTTGTCCCTTACCTTCCCATTCCCCCTCTTCCTCCTCCCTCTCCTCGTCCGTTCCTCCCTCCCCCACCTCACCCTCCCTTTCTCCTACTCCTCCTTCCTCCTCCTCCTCCTCCTCCTCCTCTCCATCTTCCACCTCTTCCACACTGTCTAGCCCAACCAACGGAAGGGTGCAGACGTGTGGCTGTCTGCTCGAGCAGCAGTTCATCACTGCCAACCCGGCTTTCCATACAGCCCTTCAGGCTTAGGTTTAGAGTAATAAAGTTAGGTGTCCATACTCCCCCGTTGTCAGCTTTGCCAGTCATTTCCTTCTCCCTTTAGGGACCAGGGTACTTGTCCCTGGTCCAACTATCGGGCCACCCTCTCTTGTTAAAGCCTACGGAGTGCCGCGCAGGGAGCCTGCGGGTGAGCACACCGTCCGGCCTCCCTAGAGCACATTAGAGGTTAGCCCGATACCCAGTAAACCCTCCAATTATTCCTCCCCTTTGCGTCCCACTCCTCCCCTGAAGGAGAGGAGTGTACCTTATGGCCGAGCGCCAACCCTCTCCTCCCCCCAGTAGGGGGGGAGGAGCACCGGACCGACCTCCCCCACCTGAACGACCACCACCGCCTGAACGACTACCCACACCCGACCGACCACCACCACTCACCACCACCACCCCGCTCGTTGACCCGCTTCGCGCAAAGTTTCTGATCATTCACTCTGACGACGTCAAACATTTAAGTTTGAATGGTTTTATCATCATAAAAGTGATTGACGGCCGGGCAGGCGCAGTCAGTAATGTTAAGAAACTTGCCAGTGGAGACCTGCTCGTAGAAACATTCCTCCCCTCACAAGTGCGTGACTTGATGAAGCTTCAGATGTTTCACTGCTACAAGGTTGCTGTCTCGATTCCGGTGAACATGAATTCGTGTAAGGGTGTTGCCACCCATCCCGATTTCATTGACATGGAAGTGGATGACATCCTTGAGCAGATGAAGGATCAAGGCGTAATTGAAGCCCGCCACGTAACTCGTCTTGTCAGCAACACGAGGATTAAGACCGCCACTGTTGTTTTCACTTTTGCCGGCTCTGCTCTCCCTCAGAAAGTAGAAGTTGGCTACGAGAAGAAAGAATGTAGATCGTACATCCCCAACCCCCCTCGTTGTCTTAAGTGTCAGCTGTATGGCCACCATGGAAGCGCTTGTTCTCCAAAGCTTTTCTGTGCCAGATGCGCTGGAGAGGGTCACAAGGTCGAGGAATGCGTATCTCTTGACTGAAAAGTGCCGTAACTGTGAGGGTGCTCACTCCACCACCTCGCGGGACTGCCCCGCTTGGAAGGTGGAGAAAGAGGTCTGCACAGTTAAGGCTACTGATGGCATTTCTTACTTCGATGCAAGGAAGAAGGTGAAGGCTGTGCATGACACGCCAGCACCGAATGTTTCCTTCGCATCGGTGGTAAATGCCAAGCCCGAGATGCATTCTGTGTCAGTCCAAACTGACCCGACTCCGCCATCTCCACCCCCCTCTACCCCCACACCTGCTTCTCTCACAGTAAACACTGCTGCCACCACCACCAACTCAACACCCAACACTAGCTCTGTCTCTACTACCACTGCTACTGATGCCTCTACTACTACTACTACTGCCACTACTACCACTACTACTGCTACTACTACTGCCAACACTGCTAACTACTCTAATGCTGTCACCAGTCCTTCTGTCAAGCCGAAGGACGACAAGCGTGATTGCATTAACCTCACCACCCTCCAAAAAACTCGTGCTGCTGTCAACCCTGAGCCCGCGGGGGAGCGGCGTGGGCGAGACACTGCCTCCTCCCGAGGCAGGTCTACCTCACGCTCCCTCTCCTCGAGCTCCAGGGAGCTCGTGATAAATGAGCCCATGGAGGTCTCCACTGGTAATGACCAGAAGAGGTCCTCTGGCAGCCGCTCTCCCGGCGAAGGGAAGCGGCGACGTAAGAAACCTAAGAACACCGGCCAACCCCGCTCCTCTTAAACCATGGCTTTCACGGTACTTCAGTGGAATTGTAGAAGTTTGCGGAATAAAGAACACAATTTAGCAATGTTTATTAACTTACACAGGCCGTCCATTTTTTGTCTACAGGAGACGAGACTTTGAGATCAACCTGATCCCCAAGCTCTTAAACACTACCACTCGTATAGAAGACACGTAGGTCACGGCGTTGCCGTGTACACCCACAAGACACTGCCACAAACAGAAGTGAATTTGAACTCTACTCTGGAAGCTGTCGCGTGCAGAGTAAAATTCAATGACACGTATCTGGCTATTTGTTCCCTGTACTGTCCACCTCATGGCCGCATTGATGATGGTGCACTCACTTCACTTTTTGACGAATTACCCCGTGAAAAAATAATTTTGGGCGATTTTAACGCACATCATCATCAATGGGGAAGTCTGAGGTGTGACGGTCGCGGAGAGCAAGTAGTTGACATCCTGCTACACACAAACCTCTGTCTTCTAAACGACGGAAGTACGACTCGTGTAGATGATCGGACAGGCAACGCGTCCGCCATCGACCTGTCTATAGCCTCCCCGGGTATACACGCTGATTGTACCTGGGGTACTTTCGACGACTCCTTGGGAAGTGACCACCTACCAATCTGCATTTCTTATTCACGCGACATTATCTTTAAGAAAGCAGACTGGGAGTCCTTTTCAACGATCGTTGATATTGATATATCCGGGGATGACATAGATGCTAAGGTCGATGGCGTACAACACTCCATCTTACACGCCGCACAGGCTGCTATCCCAACAACTCCCACAATTCACACAAAGCGTGCAGTCCCATGGTGGACACCAGATTGCCGAGAAGCACTCCGAGAACGCAATAGGCGATACAGGATCTTTAGTAAACAGCCCACTAATTCCAACTTCATAGCATACAAAGAGGCACGGGCTAAAGCAAGGAGACAAATTAGAACATGCAAACGCAACTCCTGGCGTAACTACGTATCCACAGTGAATCGCTTCACCCCCCTCAGCCAGGTCTGATCCACAGTACGCTGCCTCGACAATAAAAGACCATACAACCCCATCACCACCCTCTTCATAAACAATAGCACCATCGACGATCCTGTGGATATAGCTAACACCATGGCCAGGAGTTTTTCCAACTTTAGCAGCTTGGCCAACTATAACCCTGCCTTCCTACACCACAAGCAGGCGGCCGAGCAAAATAACATAGCCTTTGCCACGGAAGACGTAAACTCTGACTACAACACCGAGTTTACGATGAATGAGCTTCTCCTTGCGCTAAAGACCTGTAAAGGCACCAGTCCCGGACCTTCCACGGTCACGTACGGTATGATTCAGCATCTTGGCCAGGACAACCTGACCAAGCTGTTAGCATTGTACAATGAGCTTTGGACGTCTCGAACGTTTCCAAACTCATGGCACTTTGCGCACGTCATACCGATACCGAAGAGTTCTGGCCGCCTTACGGATCCCAGTTCGTTTCGTCCTATTGCTTTAACGGAGTGCTTATGTAAGGTCATGGAACGAATGGTAAATAAAAGGCTACTTTTTTTCTTAGAGTCAAAAAAATTGTTAAATGATCAACAGTGTGGCTTTTGAAAGTATCGAAGCACAATGGATCATTTAGTGAATTTGGAGCAATGTATTTCAGAGGCATTTGCCAAGAAAGAATTCATGATAGGGGTGTTTCTCGACATCCACAAAGCCTTTGACATGACATGGCGACACGGAATTCTCATGAAGCTGCACGCTTACGGTTTAAGAGGAAACTTGCCTATTTTTGTTTGTAACTTTCTGAAGGACAGAACATTCTCTTGGTCAAGTTGCCTAATAACGTAATCTCGGACGTATTCGTCCAGGAAAACGGGGTGCCCCAGGGCAGTGTTCTTAGTCCAACTTTATTATGTATTATGATGAATGACATTCTGTCGACAACTCCCGTCCCCCGAAACCTTAAATACTCACTGTACGCCGACGACTGTGCGATATGGCACTCCTCGCCATACGCACAGTTCTCGGCTGGGCGGATGCAAGTTGCACTTGACTCCGTCCAGTACTGGGCCTCGCGGTGGGGTTTTAAGTTTTCAGTTCATAAATGTATCGGTGGTTTTTACTTTACGTAACGTACCTGATTTGCGCTTAACTTTAAATAACCAGCCGATACAGTTCAAAAATTCAGTTAAATTCCTAGGTCTGCACTTTGATAGCAGACTCAATTGGAAAATTCATGTAAATAACTTGCTTGTTCGTTGTAGTAAGAAAATAAATATCCTCAAATATTTATGCGGCACCTCTTGGGGAGCAGACAGAAAATCTTTATTAATGGTGTACAAATCTCTGATTCGAACTCACATCGACTATGGCTCGCAGGTGTATGGTTCGGCATCCGACGCCACGCTGAGTCGGTTGGATGTGTTTCAGAATGAATGTTTGCGTAAGTGCCTTGGAGCCCTAAGATGTACACGCACAGCCCGGCTTGAGGTGGAGGCAAATGTTCCTCCCCTCCGTATCCGTCGAGAGCACTTGGTGCTCTCGTAGGGGATTAAAACACTCCGGAAAACCAGCATTGGCAACGTGGCCTGCGCCCCACTGGTGCAATATGAGCACGGGCTCAGAGCACGGCGCAGTGGAACGCCAGCACTCCTCGGGCGAGCAGCCGGGTGGCCCTTCTACGGAGGCGAGGTGGACCCGTGGGGTCATCCTCGCTTTGGGCCACCCCTCCGTGGTCAAGTCGACCAGTCGGCTGCTCGCACGAGTACCGCTACGGGTATCTGCTGGGCGCCTGCCCAGAGAGCCCGTGCCTCCGTCGCTGCTCGCCGGCTATTACCCGTGGCTGTGGCGGCGGCGGAGGCTTCCCTACACCCGCCGCACGCCAGCGGCGGGTTCCCCCCTGCGACGGGCCGTCGCAAGACAAAGGCCCGTTCTCCCTATTTAGGGGGTAAACCTACAAAGAAGAAAAAGAAGAAGAACGGCGCAGGCCACTTGCCGTGCGCCTCCACTCGCTCTGCCAGGAGCTAGGTGTGGATTTGAGTGACTGCGACAAACTGGTGACGTTAAATATAGCGCCATGGGAAACATCGAACATACACATAAATTGTGACATGCTACCACGACCTAAACCCATGACGCCGGAGGCGGAGGTCCACCAGCACTTCCGTGCCCTGCTCGCTAGTCACCAGAACTCCCACCACGTGTACACTGACGGCTCCAAAACGGATGAGTGTGTGGGTGCAAGTGTATGGTCGAGTGAATGTGCCTTCAGGTATCGGCTGCCGAACCATACATCTGTCTTCTCTTCAGAACTTTTCGCTATTGATAAAGCCATAGATTATGCTACTAATTTTCATCATAATTCAGTCATTATATTTTCAGACTCAATGTCAGCCCTTCAGGCCATTGAGTCCTTCCGAACAAACACAAATGAAATACAGGGTCGTATCATTAATAAACTCCACTCATGTATCATTAATAAACTCCACTCATGTCCCAAGTCCATCTCGCTGATCTGGGTGCCTGATCACTGCAACATACACGGCAATGAGCAGGCAGACGCCTTGGCTAAATCGGCTGTCGAACTCGAGGGGACCTGGGAAGTCCCTCGTGATCTTCAGTCGAGTCTCTCTCTTACGAAAACATCAATACATCTTCTGTGGCAAAGTCAGTGGACCGACCTGGCTCTAAACACCGTCAAACCAACGCTCGGCGAGTGGAGCACTGCAAACCGCTCCACTCGCCGCGACGAAATCGTCCTGAGCCGGGTCGCATGAACTGCACCCGGCTTACACACCTGACCCCTTACATCAATAGAACATTTCCACCGCTATGTCAGACTAGTGATGTTATACTGTCTATCAGTCACCTCATCTTGCACTGCAGTAGATTTACCCGTGAACGCAATCCACTGGTAAACTACTGCAGAGCGAGGGATATTCCCTTCACCTTGGACGCAGTTCTTGGTGACGGAAATCCCGAGGTGACCGACATATTGATGCTTTTCTTAAGAGAGACCCGCTTGATCGACGAGATATGACGACATTACTTTTTTGGGGGGGTTCTACTTTATCACTATATATGAAATATGTACATAACATCATGGTAATGCTACATATATCTTATGTAAACAATGTACTATTACTGTTGTGGTCCACGTGATAACCTACAGGTGATACATATAAAATTGATATATTTGTTATCTCATTTTTATATGCGATGTTGGTCTATTGCTGGGCCACACAGCCCTGTGTGTGTGTGTGTGTGTGTGTGTGTGTGTGTGAATGTGGTTTTCCCTGTAAATGTATTTGTTCTGTTTTCTTTTCTTCCTATTTTATTTATTTATTATATATTTTTTTCTTTTTTTTGGTAAGCTATATGGATGAGGTGAATGAATGACTATGAATGATGATGATGACAAAGATTAAAAGTAAAACTACAAACCTCAAGAAAATAATAAATATGGCCTAATAGCCCAGCCAGGGCTGATGGCCAAACAAAAAACAAAAAAAACAAAACAAAAAAAAAAATCTTCCACAATTTCTCCTGTTCTTCACAGCAGGTCCCTCCCCTCCCTTCCCGCTCTCCCCTCCTCCCTTCACCCACCCCTCCTTCTGGCCCCTCTCCTGACCGCCGGGTTCTTGTTGTTGTTGATAGTCAGGTTCGTTATGTTGACAGGTATTTTTGCTCCAAGGATAAGAACAGGACGAGGGTGTGTTTCCCAGGGGCAGGGGTGGGCCATATATCAGACAGGATTGAGGCGTGTATGGCAAGCGAGGGATCGAACCCCATTGTCTTTCTCAGCTGTGGCGAAAATGACGTTTCCCGTGTGCCAAGCGAGGACCTTCTCAGGGGTTTTAGAGAATTGTTAGGCAGGATACGTGACGCTGGTGGGTCGCCAGTAGTGTGTGGCGTCCTGCCAAGGAGGGGCGTTGGCGATGGATGGTTGTCCAGGGCGATAGCAGTGAACAGCAGACTTGCTGAGCACTGCGAGCGCAATGGGTGGCTGTTCGTCGACAATTGGGACCTCTTCTTTGGCAACGACGCCCTCTATGCCCGTGACGGGATAAACTTGACGTTCAAGGGTGTTGAGGCGCTCTCTGACTCCCTTGAGCGAGCACTTGGTACCCTGAGGGATTTTTCAGTATAGGCGAGGGGGGGAGTAATGGGAGCAATGGGAGGAGTAATGGGAGAGGACATCTAGCTCATTTTTTTTTTTTTACAGCTAAGGAGACAGCTCAAGGGCGCAAAGAAAAAAAAAAGAAAAAAAGGCCCGCTACTCACTGCTCCCGAACAGAGGTTAAAGGAGTGTCCAAAATCAGAGGTTAATTTCGGGAGGAGAGGTGTCCTGATACCCTCCTCTTGAAAGAGTTCAAGTCGTAGGCAGGAGGAAATACAGATGAAGGAAGATTGTTCCAGAGTTTACCAGCGTGAGGGATGAAAGAGTGAAGATGCTGGTTAACTCTTGCATAAGGGGTTTGGACAGTATAGGGATGAGCATGAGTAGAAAGTCGAGTGCAGCGGGGCCGCGGGAGGGGGGGAGGCGTGCAGTTAGCAAGTTCAGAAGAGCAGTCAGCGTGGAAATATCAATAGAAGATAGAAAGAGAGGCAACATTGCGGCGGAATTTAAGAGGTAGAAGACTATCAGTATGAGGAGGAGAGCTGATGAGACGAAGAGCCTTAGCCTCCACTCTGTCCAGAAGAGCTGTGTGAGTGGAGCCCCCCCACACATGAGATGCATACTCCATACGAGGGCGGACAAGGCCCCTGTATATGGACAGCAACTGTGCAGGGGAGAAGAATTGGCGGAGACGGTACAGAACGCCCAGCCTCGAGGAAGCTGATTTAGTAAGAGATGAGATATGAAGTTTCCAGTTAAGATTTTGAGTTAAGGATAGACCGAGGATGTTTAGTGTTGAGGAAGGTGATAGCTGGGTGTTGTCAAAGAATAGGGGATAGTTGTTTGGAAGATTGTGTCGAGTGGATAGGTGGAGAAACTGTGTTTTTGAGGCGTTGAAGGACACCAGGTTCTTCTTGCCCCAATCGGAAATAATAGTAAGGCCTGAGGCTAAGCGTTCTGCAGCCTCCAGCCTTGAGTCGTTAAGTTCCTGAAGGGTGGGTCTTCTATTAAAAGAAGTTGAATATAACCAGGCAGCTTAGAAGCAATTGTAGGGGAGTAACAGAGGACGGGCTAAGAATCTTCTATACCAACAGCAGGAGCCTCAGAAACAAGATAGACTTACTATGGGGTGAAGCTTGTTCATAAAATTTTGACATAATAGCGATCACTGAGACATGGATAGACACTGCCAATAGAAATTTTATATCAGAATTTGAAATAACGGGTTATCAGATGTTTCACAAAGACAGAAGGGGCAGAAAGGGAGGTGGAGTTGCGCTATATGTTAAAAACTCACTTAAATGTTTAGTTAACAATTCAGTCAAAACTAACATGGATTCAGAATCAGTTTGGGTGGACGTTTACAAAGGGAAAGAAAAACTAACTCTAGGAGTTCTGTATAGGCCACCCAACCTTAACAGGCAGGACACGAGTATATTGCTACAGGAGATTGGCAGCGCGAGTAGGAGTAAAAATGTCTGCGTAATGGGGGACTTTAATTATAGGAATATAGACTGGGAAGACCTAGTGGGTGACCTGGAAGCCGAGGATTTTCTTGAAGTTATACAAGATAATTTTCTTAAGCAGGTAGTTACTGAGCCTACCAGAGGAGATAACATATTAGACTTAGTCCTAACCAATAATGGGAACTTGCTACGTGAGTTGGAAGTGGGCGGAGAGTTAGGAAATAGTGGCCACAGAACGGTTCGTTTTATCTTAGACTGGGCGGTAACCCGCGAACCAAACAGTGTTAGTGCCAGATTTTAGATGAGCAAATTACGAGGGGCTTCGAAGACATCTTGAAGGGGTGAACTAGGATTATTTGGGGTTTCATGAGGGCCAGAACTGTGGGTTGGAGAGCCAGGAGAACCAGGTAGAAAAGTCTTACAATAATTTAGTTTGAGTAATAGTAGAGGGGCAAAGACAGCATATACCACAGCGAACACTTAGAAAAGACAACAATGACCCTAAGTGGATGACTCGTGGACTAAAACACGAGATAGGGTTAAAGAAGGGAATTTATCAGAAAATAAAGAATGGTGAAACACATCTCACGGGCCAGTACGTCGAATTATCTAGATTAGTTAAGAAAAACACCAGGATAGCAAAAAGGAACTATGAGATCAAACTAGCAAATGAGGCGAAAAGTAATCCTAAGGGCTTCTTTCAGATGTATAGAACAAAAACACGGGAGAAAATTGGACCGCTGAAAACAAACACAGGGGAGCTAGTAGAAATTTACGAAAATATGAGCACATTGTTGAACGACTACTTCCATTCAGTATTCACACAGGAGGATCGAACGATTATTCCGGAAAGGGTTCAGGTGTACGAGGGCGGGGATGGCTATAAATTGAGGGATATAATCATTACCAGGCAAGTAGTTCAGGATGAGATAGATAAGCTTAAGAAGAACAAGTCGCCAGGTCCTGACGGGATATTTCCGAGGGTATTAAAGGAATTAGGTGATGTACTCAGTGACCCACTAACCGACATCTTTAAGATGTCGGTAAATGCTGGCTATGTGCCGAGCCTATGGAAAGTAGCTAATGTGACGCCGATTTTCAAAAAGGGGGACAGGTCATTTTTTTTTTTTTTTAGAGCTAAGGAGACAGTTCAAGGGCGTAAATAAAATAAAGAAAAAAAAAGCCCGTTACTCACTGCTCCCGAACAGAGGTGTCCAAAACGAGAGGTCAATTTCGGGAGGAGAGGTGTCCTGATACCCTCCTCTTGAAAGAGTTCAAGTCGTAGGCAGGAGGAAATACAGATGAAGGGAGATTGTTCCAGAGTTTACCAGCGTGAGGGATGAAGGAGTGAAGATGCTGGTTGACTCTTGCATAAGGGGTTTGGACAGTATAGGGATGAGCATGAGTAGAAAGTCGTGTGCAGCGGGGCCGCGGGAGGAGGGGAGGCATGCAGTTAGCAAGTTCAGAAGAGCAGTCAGCATGAAAATATCGATAGAAGATAGAAAGAGAGGCAACATGGCGGCGGAATTTGAGAGGTAAAAGACTATCAGTATGAGGAGGAGAGCTGATGAGACGAAGAGCCTTTGACTCCACTCTGTCAAGGAGAGCTGTGTGAGTGGACCCCCCCCGCGCATGAGATGCATACTCCATACGAGGGCAAACAAGGCCCCTGTAAATGGATAGCAACTGTGCAGGGGAGAAGAACTGGCGGAGACGGTACAGAACGCCCAGCCTCGAGGAAGCTGATTTAGTAAGAGATGAGATATGAAGTTTCCAGTTGAGATTTTGAGTTAAGGACAGACCGAGGATGTTTAGTTTTGAGGAAGGAGATAGCTGAGTGTTGTCAAAGAATAGTGGATAGTTGTTTGGAAGTTGCTTCAAACTATCGCCCAATTAGCTTAACATCGATTATAGGCAAGATGCTGGAGTCCATAACAGCCAGGAACATTCGGGAGCATCTAGAGAAACATAGCTTAATTCACGACTAGCAGCATGGGTTCACGAAAGGTAGGTCATGCCTCACCAATCTCTTGTCCTTCTACAATAAAGTATTTGAGGCGGTAGACAGAGATGAAAATTATGATGTAATCTATCTTGATTTTAGTAAAGCGTTTGACAAAGTTCCTCACCAACGACTGTTGCTTAAATTACAGGCTAACGGAGTAGAGGGTAAAGTTTTGAACTGGGTCAAGGCGTGGCTTAGCAATAGGAAGGAAAGAGTGCAAATCAATGGTAAAAGATCTGACTGGGGATTTGTTACGAGTGGGGTCCCACAAGGTTCGGTATTAGGTCCACTTTTGTTTATTATTCATATCAATGACTTAGATTCAGGAATTAGTAGTGATGTCAGTAAGTTTGCAGATGATACCAAGATCGGTAGAGTAATTGAGTCGGATCAGGACGCTAGTATTCTCCAGGGTGAACTAAACAGATTGTATGACTGGGCGGATAAATGGCAGATGGAGTTCAATGTAGGGAAGTGCAGTATTCTGAGTGTAGGTAGGAACAACCCCTCACATAACTATTGCTTAAATGACACTCTCATAAGCAGGTCTGGGTGCGAGAGGGATTTGGGGGTCATAGTGAGCTCTGATCTCCGTCCAAGGGCACAATGCATTCAAGCTAGAAATCGAGCAAATAGAGTACTGGGATTTATTTCGAGGAGCGTAAGCAACAGAAGCGCCGAAGTCTTCCTCAAACTATATTTAACATTAGTTAGACCTCATCTTGACAATGCGGTTCAGTTCTGGTCACCTTACTATAGAATGGATATCAAAATGTTAGAATCGGTGCAGAGGAGGATGACTAAGATGATTCAGGGGTTGAGAAACTTGCCATACGAGGAAAGACTCAAACAGTTAAACTTGCATTCTCTAGAAAGGCGAAGGGTGCGTGGAGACATGATCGAGGTTTATAAATGGATGAAGGGCTTTAATAAGGGAGACATTCATAAGGTTTTGTTGGTAGGAGAACCGGGTAGGACACGAAGTAATGGGTTTAAACTGAATAAATTCAGATTCAACAGGGACATAGGCAAAAATTGGTTTACAAACAGGGTGATGGATGAGTGGAATAGGCTTAGCAGTCATGTGGTGAGTGCCAATACAATTGTCACATTCAAAAATAGATTATATAAATTCATGGAGATTAAATTAGGTGGGGTTAGATACACGGGAGCTACACGGGAGCTTAGGTTCAGAGGAGCTGCCTCGTACAGGCCTACCGGCCTCTTGCAGACTCCTATGTTCTTATGTTCTTATGTCATAGGAGTGAGGATTAGTGAACAGTGAACATTGAGTTACGCCGTGTCGTCATGGCGTCTCCCAATGGCCGCCGTGAGGGAGAAGAGGAGGCGGGCAAGGTCGAGGCTGATGCGAGTGAGGTGAAGCCGAGCCAGTTGGACTTGCTCACTGCCGCCGTGATGGCCGGTATGAGGCAGGAAATGGCAGTGGCTCGTGAGGAGCAGGATGAGAGGGCACGCGAGATGGAAAAGAGGGCAGAAGAGAGGGCACGCGAGCAGGCTGAGCAGGCACGTGAGCAGGCCCACCATCTTGCCGAGGTTATCCAGTGTAGTTTCACGTCTCTGAAAGTGGAAACGCAGCCGTGCACGGACCGGGCCTGCGACGGCGTGAGGAGCGAACGGCTGGAGGAGGTGCAGCAGACCTCGGAAGGCGAGGTCCAGGGGCTGAGGGAGGAAGTGGAGGCGGAGAGGAAGCAGCAAGAGGTGGCAGCGCCGCACGCGGAGGAACGGGGCTCATGAGTTCTGGCGGGAAGTAGGGATGGGCAAGTACCGTTAATTTGAGTACCAGTAGTACCGGTACCGAAAACTCAAGTACCGTTAGTACCGGTACTGGTACCGGTACCCGAAGGAGTTTTTTTTTTCTTAATGACTTCTGATGAAATTCCCAAATAAATTTCCTGTAGAGAAAACTCTCTCTCTCTCCTTCAACCTAATATCAACTAGAGTAGAAATGCAACGTTTAGGAGCCTTCTGATTAATGTAAAATCACTTATATATAGGTTTAAGGACAGACCACCTAGTCTGGACCATGGGGTCTGTGTGGTCTGATTTTCTATGTAAATCTCTCTCTCTCTCTCTCTCTCTCTCTCTCTCTCTCTCTCTCTCTCTCTCTCTCTGAATGAAGTGAATATTTATTTTTTTCGAAAAAAAAATAGCATGTATAGTTATTATGGATGTACTCGATCATAGTCTAATAACAATAACAATATTTATTAGCAA
Organism: Eriocheir sinensis; assembly: GCF_024679095.1. Lineage (NCBI taxonomy): Eukaryota > Metazoa > Arthropoda > Malacostraca > Decapoda > Varunidae > Eriocheir > Eriocheir sinensis. Next base: position 8,787,597 of record NC_066558.1, on the reverse strand, counting down.
CCTAAAAAAGAAAAAGAATCGGACATGAAGAATTATCCAGTAACTCCGATAAATAAATCAAATAATAAAATAATGGAAACGGGAGCTGTGATGGAAATGGAAAGCAGGACAAAATGGTGGGAACTTGGGGAGACGGTCAGCGGGGCAGTGACTCAGCGTCTACACACAGGGCCCATACCACATGGAGGCGGGCGAGCGCCGAGCGTCACTAAGATCCAAACGGTACCGGTACTAGCGGCAATGCGCAGTGCCGAGTGATCATTAAGCTTCCCGGAACCCAAGTGATCATGAGGCTTCGCGGTACCAGGTACTGATACCGGGTACCGCGAGGAATCGATTCTTCGCGGTACCAGGTGCCGGTACCTGGTACCGGTACCTGGTATCGGTACTGGTACCGCGAAGCCTCATGATCACTTTGGTTCCGGGAAGCGACGATCACTCGGCACTGCGCATTGCCGCTAGTGCCGGTACCGCTTGAATCTTAGTGACGCTCGGTGCTCGGAGTCACTTTGTCCTGCTTTCCGTTTCCATCACAGATTTGATTTATTTATTGAGTTACTGGATAACTCTTCATGTCCGATTCTTTTACTTTTAGGTTGCTAATAAATATTTTATTGTTATTAGACTATGATCGAGTAGTCGAGTATCTCTCTCTCTCTCTCTCTCTCTCTCTCTCTCTCTCTCTCTCTCTCTGAATGAAGTGAATATTTATTTTTTCGATAAAAAAAATAGCATGTATAGTTATTATGGATGTACTCGATCATAGTCTAATAACAATAACAATATTTATTAGCAACCTAAAAAAAAAATCGGACATGAAGAATTATCAATAAATAAATCCGAGCAACTGGTACCGGTACCGAGCAATCTGGTACCGGTACCGTACCGTTTAGCTGGTACCGTTAGTACCAGTACTGGTACCGGTACCTGCCCACCCCTAGCGGGAAGCGCCGGGGCGGCGGTCCAGCTGGGACCTATCTGGGGCCTCTGGGAAGGACCCCTGGCGCCTCGTAGCGTCGTGGCGGAGCCAGTAGCTGCCGCAGGAGGTTGGGGAGCCAACGGAGCCGCCCCCATGGGTCCAGCCGGTGCTGGAGCCGGACCCATTCACCCCGCCTCGTGGCCTCCCTCACCCGCTCCCTCCCTTCGATGCCGGCCGGCTCGCAGGTCACGTGGTCCGCTCTCTCTCCAATGCAGCCCCTCAGCTTCCCGCCGTTCGGAGAGACAGCGGCTAGAGGTGGCAACGTCGTGCGCGGAGGAACAAGGAGAGTCACGTGTGGTGGCGGCGGGTGCCGGGGTGGCGGACTGGCGGGGCTCCACGTGGGGCCCCTGGCAAGGGCCCCTGAAGCCTGGTGGCGTCGTGGCGGAGCCGGTGGAGGCTGCAGGAGGCTGGGGAGCCGTCGGAGCCGCTCCCTTGGGTCCAGTTGATGCTGGGGTGGGACCCATTAACCCCGCCTCGTTGCCTCTCTCACTGCCTCCCTCCCCGCCATGCTGGCCGGCTTGCAGCCCACGTGGTCCGCCCTCTCCCCTCTGCGGCCCCTCAGTCTCCCGGCGCTCAGGGAGGCTTAAGCCAGCGGAGCACGACGGGAAGCTGGCATGGGAGGCCCAGTTCGAGATGCTAGCTGCTGCCCAGGGCTGGGGCGAGGCTGAGAAGGCGCTGCAGTTGACAACAGCGCCACGGGGCTCAGTGGACGAGCCAGGCCGTTTGGCGGGGAGCGCTGAAAGGACCTTGGGGCGGCCTGACATGCTGGCCGCCACACGACTCCAGGGACGCGCCACAGAGGCTGTGTGGCGTCACGGGGCACTGCGTGCAGTCTGAGAGCCATAGGAGGGAAATTTTAAGTCTACTCTTGCATTTTTCCGGGGTTAGTTCCTATGGGTGATATAGTGACAGTGTGATGCGAAATTCTGCTGGTGATGAAAGTCCTTAAGCAGAGAGTTCAATATCAAATCCGTTTCTGGTTAATCTTTGGGATTTATCTATCACACTTTTTCCGTTTGGGGTACTGTAGCTTGTTTTGTTTCCTGTTGTTATTTTTGTGTGTGATTTTACCCTTGACAACTTCCTCTGATGTAAGAAATAACTAAAAAATCAGACAAGCAATGGGTACTTATGCGTTGACTTGGACTAATCTATCCCACTATTCCGTTCGGGGTGCTGTAGTTTGTGGTCTTTTTTTTCCCCTGTTTGTTTTTGTGTGTTTTTGCCCTTGACAGCTTCCCCTGATGTAAGAAAGGAACTAAAGAATCGGATAGACAAAGGGGACTAATGCGTCGACTTGGACTTAGGCTATCTATCAGTTATCCGTTTGAGGAGCAGCAGCCTACTTTTACGATCTTTTTCCCCCCTGATGATTTTTACGTGTGTTTGTGCCTTGACTGCTTCCTCTGATGTAAGAAAGTAACTAAAGAATCAGATAGACAAAGGGGACTAATGCATTGACTTGTATTGCTTGTAGATAAAACCGGAGCTGATAGTTTAGGTCTTGGCATGTGACAGAGGAGCTTGGAAACATGGCACTGAATTCTCGGCCTTTGCAACTCCTTAAAGATGTATAAAAAGTAATCCTAGAGCAGTATCGTTAGGAGTTGAGGCTCTGATGATAAAGGGGACAGGATATCCTACCTTCCTGAAGGACTCTACGCTAGTACTTGCCTCCATCAAGACTTTTAAGGATTGCTTCTATTTTATTTGCAGCATAATTTTGAACAGCTGGTACACACACATTGCAAGCTGAACATAGCTACATAGAATTTCGAAAGTCAAACTTCTTGTCTGCTGAAATGTTAGGTTTTTTGTAATCTCTCTATTTACGTTTGTGCATTTTTTTTTCTTTGCAGAAGGGTGCTCTGGCATCAAACCCAAGAAGAAGAGTTGAATACTCTGCAGAGGATCAGCGTGCACGACGCACGTGCAGGAAGTCCGTGCATGAAGGTGAGGCGGGTCAGGTCAAGGGCAGGTCAGGGCAGGGTCAGTCCTCGGTCAGGGTGGCGGTCGTGCAGGCGGTAGCGGCGGCTCAGGGTCACAGTTTCACTACTCATACAGGTTGAGGCTAAGGGAAGAGAGGGCGGGAATAACTCATAAGTAGGTAACTAGTATGAACACACACACACACACACACACACGACTACTCACCAGTGGAACACAGCAGATGCAGTCACCAGTGTTGCAAGTGATAATATCCCGTGGGACATTGATCTGTGGAAAGTATTCCAGTTTGTATACATATTGTATATCATTATTAATCTGGTGATGTTCAATTAAGAACAAGGGAATGGTAGTGGTAATTCGGATTTAGTAAGGTAAGCATTAGGTAAGCAAAGTTAATTTAAAGCACAGTGAAGAAGGATTCGATCGTCTGATGAGCTGATGACCAAGGCAAACTTAGCTTGGAGAGTTTGAATTTGCCAGGGCGCCTCTTTGCAATCAGCCACCGACGAGGGCACACCTTCAGACCTGCGCTCCTACTTTGTTATTATCTTAAGCATATTGAACAGAAAGGCCAAGAGCAAACAAAAATTGCCAGTCCCAGTCCCTTAACCACAAGGCAGCCCTTGGAACCCACGTCGTATCCCATCAGTCATCTTGCCTGGGACTTGAACAACTCATACCTCAAGCCACATCTCCCTACGCTCGGAAATTCTACAGAGTAATTGCATGATTAGTGCTGTACAACTTTGTCTTAGCCTGAGGTATAGGAACTAGGGAGTTCAACAGACATAACTCACCGTGATGCAAGCATGTCGGTTCAGATAGCTGAGTTGGGTTGACGCATATCCCATTCTTACGGGCACACCAATCGTCTGGCTCACAGGTCTTGCAACACGTGCAGTCACCGGTGCTACACCCATCATCTGTTAGGTATTCATCTATAGCGTCGCAAAAATCTTCGTTGATCACGCATCTCACCGGGATGGGGCCATCAACACAGGCGCTGCTGGGAGTGCACTGTTGAGGGGAGAAAGGTGGGGGGAAGGGGAGTTAAACAAGTAGAGAACGGAAGGTATTGAGGAATAGGCAAGGACAATAATTGTCAGTCCATACAAAGCAACTCTTTAAAGCCATCCACAAGTTATCATATTCGTAAGTCTTTTATTCACATGTTTCTCTAAGCTCTGAGAAGCTCTGTCGTATTCACACCACCAAGACTGTTTATTAAATCATTCTCCTGTTTGTTTATGACTCGGTCTTTGCTTATCTCATTCTCAACCAACAAAATAGCACACCAAAGTTATCGAATATTTCCGAGTTGGCTCTAGGCTTATAATTATATTTATCAATTGTTGAATATATAGGTGAGAGAAAAAACTACATTGCCTTGTATATCACCAGGGAAAATATGCCATGAAACAACTTTGGGAGTATCTTTTAGTATAAAAGTATCCTTGACATCCCACCTTGCATTTGGAAAAAGAATGGTTGATAATAGTAGATGTAGAAAGTGTCCCGCTTCAAATACCATCAAAACTGAACTCTGAACTGAAGATACCCTAGTAATATAATATAAGCAAAGTTAAAGTACGTGACTCCTACGGGAGCCTGCGTGCTGGCGTTGACTTACTTGCGCACAGCACTGGCAGTTGTTGTCATCGCTACAGCCAAGTTGAGGGTTTGGCGACAAGCCGGTACCGCACGTAGCATCAGCGTTGATATATTGACCTCCGGCGTCCGCACAATCGTCGCTTGCTTGGCAGGTCTTACAGCAGGAGCAGCTCCCGAAGCCACAGTCCCCATCACTGTACTCGTTTGAAGAGCAGAGGCTGGCGTTACTCGCACAGCGGCCATCATCACAGCTTCCAGCTGCCTCACAAGGTTCACAGCACCTGTCAGAGGGACGTAGCTCATTGTAAATCAGGGGAAGGCGGTGGCCGCAGAGATTTGAGGTTCTGCAGGGTGGCTATGTGGTCAGCAAGCGTCAGAGGCAATGCTGAGCTCACGTCCCTTCGCCGTTGATTAACAATTTTCGTCCGACTCTGAATGACAGAATAAGATCACCCACATAATAACATAAGAACATTAGGAGACAGCAAGAGGTCGGTAGGCCTATGCAGGGCAGCTCCTGTGAACTTAACCATACCTAGCCTCACTATCTATGTAAATTTCTCTAATCTTCATTTGGGTGCATATATCGATCGTTTTGGCACTCACAACATGACTGCCAAGCCAATTCTACTCACCCACCACTCTGTTGATCAGCCTGTCCTTGTCGAATCTGAATTTATCCAACTTAAAACCATTGCTAAGTGTCCTACTCGACTCTACCTTACCACCAAAACCTTATTAACATCATCCTTATTGAAGCCCGTCATCCATTTATAAACTGTGATCAAGTCCCCTTGCACCCTTCGCCTTAATTTCTAGAGGATGCAATTCAAATGTCTGTCTGTCCTCATAAGGCAAATTTCTTAACTCGTTGATCACCTTTGTCATCCTCTCTACTGTCCACCCTGCCTTCATTGACAGGGCCGTTATTTCTGGGGGGGCTAGGGGGTGCTATAGCCCTCACTGTTTTCTATAGCGGCTTTTCTGTTCTTCACTGTTTTCTATAACGGCCGCTGTTATAGCGGCAAAATGTCCCTAAAAGTGCTCTTATTTTTTCAAAAAAATTCCCCAACCTGCCCGTGCTCGCTTCGCTCGCCATCTCGTGAACCTATGAACCCCGCTAGAGTCTATATAGCACCCCACAAGAGCCTGCCAAAATTACGGGCCTGATTGAGATTGTCAAATGGGGCAAGGGGTAGGGGTGCACCGTGAGTCGAGTAGCAATATAAACTACAGCGTCATTAATTAATAAAATCGCCCTCATTAACAAAAGACTGAAAGCAGCCAACCGTGGACACACACACAGTCATGTCGCTATATACTTAGCGTTCACACTGACAGACAACAACTAAAGTTTCCAAGCTCTCACTTGCAAATAGATGATTCACAGTCTCTGGCAGTGAATTCCCCGTTCATGCAGTTAAACTTGCACGCGCCCATTCCAGAAGTACCACACGGGGCTGCTGGACAAGCTGAAAAATGAAGGAGAGAGTAAATTTAACAAGTGCGGCAGCATGTAGAGGGGTACACGTAGGTGTGTTTTGGGACGAAGGTTCGGTAAATGTTCGGGGTGTAGCCTACTCCACCGATGGGCGCGTTGTGAGAGGGATCATGAAAAGACTGAAGTGTTTTACTGTGAAGATGGATAAGGCGAGTAAAGAAGGACGTTATTCTTATTTGAGATCGGGGAATATCCATAATAAAGAACATGCTTCAGTTCAAGTTGAGGTGATCTAGGCACTGCTGCATCATTGCCTAATTTGAACAGTAACCAGCCGCCAGCCGAGGAAGATCCGCTGATGGGTATTAGTGTGTCTTACCGTCCCTGTTACCGTCCATGGCCCTGTTACCGTCCACGGTGTCTGTGCAGCACCGGCAGCCGGTACTACGTAAGTTCTCCGTGTCTGTTATTTCGTCACATCCTTCAGGGTTCCTTCTAAAACAGGACCCACCGGCATTACTACAGCCCCTGTGCATGGGCGTGATGTTAAGCCGAGTTCAGACCTGTGCAACTTTTCGTGCGCACAGGAGGCATGCGCCTATTGAATGAAGAGGCAAGCAGAGGCATGCAACGGTGCATGGTAAGGCATGCTTCAAATCTGTGCGCACAGGCCAACGTGCGAAGAGGCATGAAGGCGCAAGTGTCTCCCCATCCAAGACGGGGAGATTCGTGCAGCAGTCGCCTGTCAACCACGTACGGTTTATTATACCGTGTTTTCTAATTTTCAGGTCCTCCTTTGTATTGTCAGTATGGAGGATTGGCCCAATGACAAAAATATAAACTTTATTGAGGATTATCGTTCATCTACTTGTCTGTGGATGGCTTGCTCTGCAGACTATAAAGACAGGGTGAAACGGAATGATAATCTACAGTTCCTCAAAAATAAATATGAAATGGGGACGTCAGAGGCAGTCCTGAACAAAATTAAAAGCCTTCGGTCGTACTTCCGACGAGTGCACAAGGAACACTTGTCGAAGACGAAGAGCGGTTCCGATGGTGATGATGTTCCAAAGCCGTCCTGGTTCCTCTACAAGTCACTTCTCTTCATTCTAGATGAAGAAGAAACAAGGCCTGGCAGAGAAACTTTCTTAACGACTGAAAAGGGAATGTGTGCTTCACTCCAGGTGTGAACAGAAAGAGGCATGCACATAGCTGGGCACGATAACAGAAAACCTTATTCCCGATAACCGATAACTGATAATGGAAAACCTTATCGGTGATAACCGATATTCGTTAACTGGAGACACAAATATAGGCGATAACCGATAACCGATACCCGATATAAATCCACAATCCCAATGCTCGCTAGTGATAAGTCCGATTGGCGAAAACGATACTATATTGATATTTCAAACAAAAAATATAGATGAATTCAAATTTTCATTATCTGTATTTAAAAAAAAACTTACAAAACCTGAAAACAACACGTTGACACGTACCTATGGACGGTAATACTAGAAACACCTGAACCGGTGTTGTGTTATTTGGCGTCCCCACCGTCAAAAGCTGGCGCTTTTGTTTACAAACACTGGTCTCTCGTGAACTGCGCATGCTCAGACCAGCAAGCGTAAACCTGTGCAGTCTCACAAAGCTTTTTAACCGTAATTAAGAGTTGCTGGAAGGCTGAATCAGACATACAGTACCACTACCACCATCCCTGCTGTTGCTAGAACGACACTCTGTTCCAGTTGTATTTATATGTACAGAGTGTCGTTCTAGAAACAGCGAGGATGGTGGTACTGTATGTCTGATTCAGCCTTCCAGTAAATCTTTATTAATGTGTTAAAAAGCTTTGTGAGACTGTACAGGGCTACGCTTACTGGTCTGAACATGCGCAGTTCACGAGAGACCAGTGTTTGTAAACAGCGCCAGCTTTTGACGATGGGACACCCAATAACACAACACCGGGTGCCTTCAATACCATCGCATGCTCACAAACGAATATGGAATATCAAATTTGAGGCAGTGAATAATCATCTTTTGGGCAAAGTTAAATGATTTTTCTCTTTGATATATTGATTTTTGAGTAACATAGAAAATAACCTAGTGTTTTAATGTTGATGATATAAGTACGAAATCTCTTCACCGAAGATATTTCATACCCCGAAGTTTTTTCATGCAACACCGGGCGCCCGGGCCACGTATGTGCAGTAGGGAGGAAACAACTTTTTTTTTTCTGAGTGGCGGAAAAAAGTAGCGATTATCGCTGGTTTGGTTACAAAAGTAACGAAGATACCGATATATATTTAAATAAGTAGCGGATGGCCGATAACCCGATTTTGTTATCAGCGATAAAGAATCGCGATAACTTATCGCGATAACGCCCAGCTATGGGCATGCGCATCCATCGAGGAAGAGGCATGCAGCCAGAGGCATGCGTGAGAGTGCGTGTTGCATGCGTTGAGGCATCGGAAGATGCACGGCAACCAGGCGCAAGGCGCACAGGTCTGAACGCGGCTTTAGGTGGTCAGTCAAGTTACCCGGTCGGCCCAAATACACTTATTCGAAATGTACGTTTGGAGCGTGCTTGAAACATTGTCTAAATGAATGACATGTTTTTTTTCATGACAATTTGTATCAGATGAAAACTTACCATTCAGTACAATCATCTTGTTTTCGCTGTAGCTCCGCAATGGCTGGTCTCGTTGATCAAAAAGTTTTTTCGTGTCGGCATCAACGGTCCTGGACCCATCCCCTTGCTTCTCCCCACCAGCCTGAGTGTTAAAGAAAGAAAAAACTCCCAATCTTTACTTCGGTGCTGAGCTTCGCCCACAATATGGCGTTACAACTGTCGCGGAAGAGTAGCAGCTGGTCTGGGGGCGTGGACGTTGACGAGGCAATCAACCAGATAGTCTGTCAGCTAAAACTTTCGAACCTGTTACTGGCGTTGTGCAGGAGACCATAATCTGAGACTTAATAGACTTATACCACACCTGTTGTGAAATTAACCAGATTGGCGAAATCGTTTTTGCGTTTCCCCCTGCGGGTCCTTATTTCCTCCCCGCCGCTCTGCCACATAGTCCCAACACCTATCTCTTCCTCTCATATGTTAGGAATAGGTAATATATGAGAGGAAAAGATATAGGTGCTGCAGGGTACTGTTTTATAGAGTGACGGGGAGGAAAGGGCCCGCTGGAGCCATCGCAAAAACGATCTCCCGAATCTGCTTTCACTGTAGCTGACGTGTGTATATGCAAGAACATCTCGACCACAAATCATACTCACTTTGGATTGGCAGACGTCCAGAGCCAGCAGTGTCAGCATTCCTACTATAAGCGCAGTCCTCATCGCGGCTTATGGTTGCGGAGAGAAACAGAAACAGTGGGTGACAATGTGGTATTCGTAGTGCAGCTACATAAAAAAGTTAGGACATGCAGTAATGGATACAAGGCAGATAAGAGGTTCAATAAACAGATGAAAAGAATAGCTTGGCACGAAAGGCTGTATTTATTAGGTGAACAGGAGTAGCGAAACGAATTTAGTGGTCATGTGGTCAGAGCAACTGAAGGAACTTAAGCCTAGAGGGGAGGATAGCAGTTTTTT